>NC_057765.1:30929942-31064915 GCF_010389155.1 Erigeron canadensis
CCCTGTACCCTTGGTCCTGCTAATCATTTTGATTATGATGTGTCTTCACTTCTTTCGTGGTCCTGTTTCTTTTGCAGGTGTTTCCAACAGTGAGGATGTCGTTACTCTTCATGATCCTCTTGATGTGGACCGGTTTCTGGTTCTTCTTCCGGTCCCTCACCAATGGTTGAGCCTACTCTGATCTGGAGAATCTAGTGGGACAAAAGTAGCAGATTCAACCTTAGAGCTGCTCCTATAGTTCCTATGATCCTTTGCATGTACCTCTACTGATTCTCCTTTTCTATGATATGATGACACGGAAGGTGACACTCAGGAAGAGCCTAAAACTCCAGATATAAAACTCCAGAGCAACATGTGCAAACGAATTTGGGTGATGATCTTTCTATCGATAAGGTTCCTCAAACCAGAGTCACAAGGATCATCCAGTCAAGCAAATCATTGGTGATGCTTCTGCCTCTGTTCGCACGAGGAATCAATCTAAGAAACCGTCGTGTATGTTTGCTGAAGTTAAGGATACTGGGGCAATTACTTGGTACTTGTATTGCTTTATCTCTCAGGTTGAGCCTAAGAATGTTGGAATGGCTCTTAAGGAACCGTCATGGGTTGAGGCGATGCAAGAAGAATTGGCTCAGTTTAGAAAGCTTGAGGTATGGAAGTTAGTTGACTTACCTCTGGTGAATCTCCTTTAACAACGCGTTGGGTTTTTCGTTGTAAACGCGATGAAAGAGGTGTAGTCACTCGAAATAAGGCTCGCTTGGTGGTTAGAGGATTTGAGCAACAAGAAGGTTTGACTACGATGAGACATTTGCACCTGTAGCTAGACTTGAAGCTATTCGATTATTTCTAGCATATGCTAGTTATAAGGTATTAAGGTGTATCAGCTTGATGTAAAGAGTGCCTTCTTGTATGGTGATATTAAAGAAGAAGTGTATGTCGAACAACCTGCCGGTTTTGAGGATCCGGACTTTCCTAATAAAGTATATCGTCTCGATAAGGCTTTATATGGTTTACATCAGGCTCCTCGATCGTGGTATGAAAAATTGTCAACACATTTGAAGGACAGTGGTTTTACTAGAGGTTCTATAGACAGCACGTTGTTTATTAAATGGAAAGGGAAGGACTACTTGCTTGTACAGGTCTATGTCGATGACATTATTTTTGGTTCATCTGATGACAATATGTGCAAGGAATTTGAACACAGCATGAAGGCTAATTTGAGATGAGTGCTATGGGGAATTAACCTTCTTCCTGGTCTACAGGTGGATCAACTGAAAGATGGTTTCTTTATACATCAGACCAAGTATGTTAAAGATTTGCTTACTCGGTTTCGCATGACTGATGCTAAGGATGCTGTTACTCCAATTAAGACTAATCATGGGTTGTGTCCTGATAAGCCTAATGATCCATCTGTCGATGCCACTCAATATCGAGCTATCATTGGATCTTTGATGTATCTGACAGCCTCACGTCCAGATATTACCTTTGCTGTTTCTATGTGTGCTAGATATCAGGCTAATCCGAAAGAGTCTCACTTGAAAGCTGCAAAAAGAATTCTTCGTTATGTGAAAGCCAAGCCTCGTCTAGGTCTTTGGTATCCCATGTATGGTTCTTTTGACTTTGTAGCTTATACTGATTCGGATTATGGTGGTGACAACTCGGATAGGAAATCAACGTCCGGTGGATGTCAGCTTTTAGGGGGGGAGAATTGTATCGTGGCAGTGCAAAAAGCAGACATCTGTTGCACAATCATCCTGTGAAGCAGAGTACATTGCTGCTGGATATTGCTGTTCTCAGGTGCTTTGGATACAGCAACAACTGCGCGATTATGGTATGAATATCTCTAATACTCCTATTTGTATTGATAATAAGTCTGCCATAGATATTACCAAGAATCCGAAAAACTTTAAAGTCACCAAGCACATAGATATAAAGTATCACTTCATACGTGACTGTTTTGAGAAAAAGCTTATTCATTTAGAAAAGGTTATTACTGATGATAATCTTGCTGATTTATACACTAAAGCTTTTGATGGACCTCGTCTTGAGTTGTTATTCAACTCAATGGTATGAAGAATGCCGAGTAGTTTCTCTCAAAGAACTTAAATGTATTTTTCGTGTCTTTGTAGTATAAGTTTGTATATATCTAGTGTCAAAAAAAAAAAAAAAAAAAAATTAAGTAAGGTTACTGCGCTAAATGTAAGAAGTGACGATACTTTAGCTTTTAAGCCTGCTTAATCGTAATATAACTGATTAGTTCAGTGTTCACAATTTGGGATATATCGGTAGACACAAAGTATCAAGGTTTCCTTCAATCTGAACTTAAAATTACAATGTTCTTGTGGGAAACATATTCAGATATATGGCTGAGATTGCTTGCTTTTCAGTAATGAATTGATCTAGTCCTTAATTTTGTGAAAGATCTAGCATTACTATAAGATTTGTTCATGAGTAGGCAAGAACATCTACCGATCATGAGCATAAAAGTAAATGTGATATTGTTATGCAAATCAACTGAATGCAAATTAAGGGGCTAATGTGGTCTTTGAGATTCGGACAAGTATGTCCTCGGGGTATCTTTGTATACCTAGCCTACCTAAAGCTTCCAACTCGGGATAGGTTGTCAGAAAGTTCGCTACATGAATCTCATAAAATCACGGGTTCCTTATAAATCATGAAATGCAGAAGCATATATGTGAAATCACAAAGTAATTCAATTCAGTTATCCACAAAGTGTCTCATGATTGGTTAAGGATGTTCTTGAATATATTGAATATCTTTTATCTTAGTGCTTGTATCGATTATGAAAGTATATCTGAATGTGGGTTACATAAGTTCGCAAACTATTCATATGGCATATCAGGCTACTCGGGTTACATGGTGACTGTCCTTGGCCAGGGTATGTCGAAAGTGTCATAACTCAATGGAAACTGGATGTACCGAGTGTTTAAGAGGAAAAACATACCGGTAATCGCTGTTGGGTCACGGTTCAGAACTCATAATAAGAGCATTATTTCTCACCCGCAGGCTTATGTAACATGCTAAACTGATCTAATCAGCAGTAATCATGCTTAATGTGAATAATGTATACGGTCTAGTTAATTAGAATTTAGATTAGTTTATTATTCTGCAATTTTATTCTGTGTTATTTTCTTTTTAATTGAGTCAAAATAGTATTTTTTTATAAGTTCTTATTGCACGAGAGATCCTATTCAAATTCTGAGTATATGTTTTGTGAATTCCTTCATGTGAATTTTTAATGAGGTTGTGTAGATTGTTTACAAAGAAGATTTTCTAATAGGGACATTAATTTGTTTAAAGTTTAGAAAATAATCTTCTCAAGTGTAATGTGAAATGTCAAAGTCATTTGAAATCTCATGATTTTCATTTGTCACCAAATTATTAATTGGATTTGGTTCATTTTGTGTGGTGACATTTTAGGGTTTGACAAGAAATGACCTCTCTTGATCTGTTGATATTTTTTTTAGTTATTTCATATTTGTTAACCCTGATTTAATGTGATTATAACTTGAATTTTCTGCATTATCCTGTTTGTTCTCAATGCATTGATGAGTTTTGTGGTAAGTGTGCAGTGTTCAGGTTAAGAAGATAACGTTGGCATGCTGACTTCTGTTACTGCATTGTTATTTACATGGATGATATCATTACGATAAGATCCTTGGTGTGTAGTGATAATATTTGTGATGCAGATTAGAGCATGTGAAGGGTGAATACATGAACTGGTTTTTGGAACAGTTATTTATTATGATTCATGTATTTAATGAAAATAATCAAATTTCATATTAGTTTCCTTTGAATTTCATGCTGTGATTTATGACATACTTTTGGAAACTTTACTAAGTTCTTCAGTGAATTTTGTTGGATAATTCATTGTTTGTTAAGTTTTGTAGACGGCATTTAGTATGGGACTTAAGTGTTTCACGATGGTTTGCTGTCATGCATATTATGATCCAAGGAAGTTCTCGGTGTCATCATCAAATTGGTAATGAGGTTCATGTTTCAATTGATTATTTTCAGGTTTGTTTATGGATAGCGTTTAAACCATATGTTTTTATTCAAGATTATAATGTTCGGTTATCTACTTACATTATTATTATGAATCTGGGTGCTAAGAACGTTTTAGTACACGGCATGAACAGGTTGCTATCTAACGAGTTTTTGCTATGTACAGATTGTGATAAAGGGTTGTGTTTTGGAAGATTGCTTGGATGAAACTCTGAAATTTTTGCTGAACTACGGATTATTTTCAGATTTGTTCTTACGAAGATAACTGCTATCTTCGTTCGACACACCTTTGTTCAAACGAAGTTTATTTTCGTTTGTCTAACTTCGTTTGTGAAGTTATGCCCGATCCATAGTTGGCCCATTGTTAGTTCCATATATAAAGGGGTTTTTCTTCGTTATTTTGTTATCAAACGAAAAATACTCTTATTTTCGAGCAAAATAAACCCTAAAACACAAACTTCTTTTCTCTTTTCTCACTTTAATTCGTTTTCTTGATTCATTGTCCAAACTGAGATCTAAGTAAGTTTTTAATGTTCTTTTCATTCACGAATATGATTTAGGTTTCCATGTATCTTCGATTTGATTTGTGTTGATTATGTTTATAAAATTCTTGTAATCATTCATCTGGTTTGATCAAACGAATTTAGACTTGTGTGAACGAATTTAGACTTTGGTTCAAAACGAATTTAGATGTGTGCACATGGACTTAGATTTTGAATTGAACGAATTTACCTTGGGTAGACATGGAGTTACTTTTATGCCTTACGAACTTAGACCCAAGTTGATGAGGAACGAATTTAGCTTAACACCCTTAGGTTTATTCAAACGAACTTAGACTTCGTTTATAGGTTACGAACTTGGAAGATAAGTTTTATAACTTACGAACTTGCATGTACAGTTTAGTCTTAACGAACTTAAACTTCGTTAGGTGTTAATTTAGGTTTAATTCTTACGAACTTAAGACCTATTTTCGTTTAGTTATTGCTTACGAATTTAGCTTCTATCTTCGTTCTATCTACTTAACGAATTTAGTGGTTATCTTCGTTCAGACTTGTTTTGCGAAATTCTGGACTAGGGTTTTTCATATTAGGGTTTTTCAACTTGGCAATTCATTTATCGTGATTATTTATAGTTGTTTCGATATTTTGGTTGGTTTTGCAGAATGGCTCTCGCTCCACGTCAATTTGTGAAAAAACACAATCTTGCACTGAACCTAGATCCAGATCAGCATAATTGTGAACATTTTCATGAAATGTTCAACTACATTGCTCGCTCACGATTATCCTTTGCTTTTTGTGATTCGCCGAGACTGATTAAGCTGTATATTGATTCTTTCTGGTCTACTGCTCATGAAGTTATGGTTGATGGCCAAAGTTTTGTACGAGCAACTGTTGAAGGCACAACATTTGATTTTAATGCTAAGTCGCTCCGCACTATTTTGCATCTAGGAGCAGAACCAGACGTAGAAGAAGAGGACGATGTTGAAATGACTTACGAGTTCGAACTCCTTCTTCGCTGCTTTCAGAGAATGGGGTTTGTTGGCCAGGTCAAACTTCCTTTTGACAAGAGTGGTTTTCAGGGAAGATGGAGGTATCTGGCGTATGCATTGCTTGTCTGTTTGAGCAATCGCAAGGCTGGCTTTGATCAACTATCTGCACAGATTGCGTCGCAGATGGTTGCGTTGGTATATAATCGCCCTTATCCTTTCTCCCGATATTTTTATCAAGAGTTTGTTGATCAGATTAATGCTAGGGGGAGAAAGCGATTTCTTCTGTATCCTCGATTTGTGATGGCTATAGTTAGACATTTTTGTCCCGCGTTAGAATATGACCAAGGTCCTCGCTACGTTCTTCATGCTTGGCCTTCGCGTCTTTTTGCTGATCTAGAGGCAAATACGGGTAATGTGGCTGGTCTCCATGATCCACCACTTTTTGGTCACCTGATTCATCCAAACTATCGATCTCGTCTTGAGAATGATATGTTTGTGGATGATGTTGCTGACGATTCTGAGTCTGGTGATTCTGAAAGTTCGGATGGTTCTGATGATGACTCCGGGGATGAGTCTGCTGGTTTGGATGTTGGAAATGATGGAGATGATGTTGCTAGTTCCGACGGTTCTGCTGCTACAACTGCGACAGACACAGATGATTCTACTGCTGCTGAACGTCGAACTAAGATGATACATGACATTGCGGCTGCTTCTGAAAGCGATCATTCGCATCAATCGTTTGATCAAGCGGGTGTTTTGTTTCATAGAGAACGCAGAAGCAAAGCTTGTCACGCAACTCCAGCAATTTCAGATTCTACTAACTCAATTTCTGCTGCTGAGATTGATCCCGATGTTGCAGCTCAGGATGATTCTGAATTGCGAGAGATCTTTGAAGATATGGACGACCCTGTGAACAGAGCAAGTTCGGTTAGTCCAGCAAAGAGGCAAGGGCGTATTGATCTTCAGTATACCAGAATTAAGCGTCGACGTCTTGATTCTTCTTCTGTAGCAATGCCTGATTCTCCAAGACCGACTGCTGCTGTTGTTCCTGTTATTGGTCATCGAGTTGATCTTTTGGAGACCAAAGTTCGCACTTTGGAGTCAGATCTCACTGCTACTCGTGCTGCCTTAACATTTTTGATCAACTGGGTCAAGAATCAAGGGGGAGAAGTTCCTGAAGAAGTTTGCAGATTGTCAGAGGTTCAACCACGACGTCAGAATGACGATGATGATGCTGATAATGCTGCTGAAAGGAATGTTTCTCGCCCAGTTGAAGATAGAGGAAAGGGTGCAGCGATCGAGGGGGAGACAGGAGGAGATACTTCTCAGCAAGGTGCTTCTGATTCTGGTGCTGGTCCTTCTGGTGCTCCTCGTGATTCAGGTTTCTAATTTTGTTTACGATAAAGATTATTAGATAGAATGTATAACTGTTTGTGTGTAATAAGTTATGACATTTTATGTAATGAAAATGTAATTTATCTTATTTTAATACAAGTACATTTCATCTTTATTATAATTATCATGATTATTCTTTTATTATGGTGTTCATTTTGTGTAAATTTAAATAGATGATCCAGATTATACAGATTTATTTTTTGATGGCGATGAACTCGAGGAAGGCGAATTTGTCCCTGAACCAAATCTAGATATATTCAAGAAGCCTTATGGGTTTGATGAAGTGTGGGACTCAATTCCTGAAGATCCGTTGATTGAAGAAAATAGAGTGTTGGATCAGCAGAGATCAGATGTTAGAGAAAGAATGCTTCAAGTCCCATTCAGCAGCCTAACTCAAATTCTACATTTTGTTGTGTATACTAAGAATGGTGATGTGTCGATTCCATCTGAATATGAGATTAATGTGACGAGACCATTCAATTCAAATGATTTTCCAGTTCCTCTCAGAGATGATGATTCATTACATATTGTTGATCGACGTGTTCCTGAGAAAAGAGTAAATGATTGGATAGTACTTAGGGAAACGTGGAAACCGAATTGTATTGGACTCATATCTCAGATAAAGATGCTGCAAAGTACAAGACAATCATCTGGAGTTGGTTTTATGATGATGAATTGAAGTTGTTTGTGCTTAAAAGACCAGAGGGTTGTCAGTACTTAGCATGGTGTGAGAGACATTTCAGAAGTTTGTGTGAAGAAGATTTACATGAGCTTGGAAATAACTGGATTATCAATCCAAGTGATGATGGCTTAGCTGATGTGGTTGGTAAGAATCTTAGAAAAGATTTTTGGTTAAGGAAGAACATGAAAGATTCTGATAAACCACAGTTTAAGATCGAGCCAAGATCGAAGAAAAGAGTGGTTAAACCAGATAAAACAGTTGAGTTTGTTCAACATGATATTAAATGCATGATCAAGGTTCCTGCAAAGAAATGGGCACAAGATGTCTTGGACAAAATGGATAATTGGGAAATTGATCGAAATTCTGGTGAAGCCAAAATGTATGCAGATTCAAAGAAGCAGATTTTGTTGAGAAGAGTTTATGATCCGATGCAGTTGGTGAACTTCTCAAGAAATGATCTGAGGAAGTTATACGATACGGAGTGCTCGTTTTTGCCATTTTGGAAGCATGAAGAAAGTAGATATCGTAAGATACTTCAGCTCTGCTTACATGAAGATATTCATGCAAATAGCAAAAGATTGTTGTTTGATGAATGATCAGATTTTGAAGACTAAGAAATCGAAGGTGCTGCTGTCAAGGGGGAGTTTGTTGATGCACGTTGATGTGACAACAGCAACTTAGATTTGATATGTCGTTTAGATTGAGATATTATGTTAATTTATGTCGTATCTATATATGTAATTGATAGATTATGAACTTTATGTTTTGGAGTTATATATATATATGTGTGTGTGTTATGTATGATGTTTGTTGTGTGATATACAAGTACAAACATAATATGTGTTAGGATTCCTTAAGATGAAACACTTAGGAATATAACTAAGCATTACATCTAACGAAGATAAGATATATCTTCGTTAGAAGCAAACGAAGATAAACTTCGTTGGTACAAACGAAGATTAACTTCGTTACATGGGCTGGCAGCTAATTCGTAAGAACAAAGCCCAGCAAGCCCAGTTCGACCTGAAACATATATATACGAACGAATACCCTGATATATAGGGAGATAGACGTTCGACATACAAGTACTCCAGTGAACTAAGTTCGTTTTATAGCTTATAGAAACGAAGATAGTACTATACGGCTGATTATTTATTTGATAATTAGCGATATACCTATTTACTAATCAAACTAGTTATCTCGTGAGGATTCCGCACTCGCGACATAATCATAGACGATCTCGAGAGCGATCTATAGCTATCGAGGGACTCACACATATGCATATTTTATTTTAATTATAGTTGATTAATGTTTTAAACTTGTTCAAATTGCTATGAGCGAATTACTTCAAATCGTTTGGGAATTAAGTATGACGGATTGAAAATTTCGGAGACAAGATTTCTGACCTTGAAAAAGGAAGATGTGTTTCTCTTAATCACTTTGAAAGTTGATAAAGTGGTATGTCTTCTCATGTACATGTCATAAGATGTTTCAATTAAGAATCTTCTTAGTCTTTATTATAAAATGAAGAGTTAATACAGAAATCGTCCCTGTTGTGGTATCCAGCTTGCAGGTTTCATCTTTAATTTTCAAAAATTACAGTTTTAGTTCAAAAAACTTTACTCTGTCAATAGTTTTAGTCCTGGCCATAAACGTCCGTTTAAAACCAAGTCACGTGATTCACACGTGATGGGTAATCTCATAAATTGGCTTAATAATACCCAGAGTTAATTACAGAAATCGTCCCTGTTGTAGACGGTCATTTGCAACTTTCATCCCTAACTTTCAAAAAATTACAGTTTTGGTCCAAATATTTTATTCTCAATCTATATGAAAAGAAATATTTACACACACACAAAATCCTAATTATACAACTTCTTATATTTCTATCAGATATAAATTCACAAACAATCTTAACTTACACCCTACTCTCTTTTTGAAAACTAGAAATTCAGACTCTCTTAGATTTAAGTGTTTATGGCTTTTAGGTAATTGATTTTTTTTTTTTACTTAGTTTTATTTTTGTTTTGAGAACTTATAAAAATAGAGGAAAAACTAAGAATAATAAAGATGGTGAGATTTTTCTAAGATTTTTTTGTTTATGAGTTAATTGTATATAATGAATAAATCTAATATATATAATTATATATTATGTTTGTATACAGATCATGTATTGATACGAAAGTAATGAGATTTGGAGTTTCATTAAAATTTGGATTAAACTTGTGTTTGATATGTATGTTATGCATTAGAAATTCAAATGATTTTGTGTTTAATTTTATTTTGGATTTTGGACCAAAACTGTAATTTTTTGAAAGTTAGGGTGAAAGTTGCAAGTAACCGTCCACAACAAGGACGATTTTTGTAATTAACTCTGGGTATTGTTAAGCCAATTTACGAGATTTCTGTAATTAACTCGTGCGAATCACGTGACCTGATTTTAAACAGACGTTTATGGTCAGGACTAAAACTGTTGACGGAGCAAAGTTTTTTGGACTAAAACTGTAATTTTTGAAAGTTAGGGATGAAACCTGCAAGTTGAGTATCACGACAGGGACGATTTCTGTAATTAACTCTAAAATGAATTATTTGCACAACGTGTTCTTAAAATGGATATGTCAATTGCAGTTTCTAGCATAATTGACAAACTTCCATTTTATAATGGAAGGACTTTAAGCATACCCCAAAAATTAAAAAGAGGATTTGTCTTTAGTTCAATTGGATGGTCATATCTAAATTAAGGAGTCACTTCGGACACTAGAAGTAGACAAAATAAAGACCCTTATCATTGTCCTCTTTGAATGTTGTTGAACATGATGAAAAACCTGGTGGGTTTATGGAGTTAAAAGATATTACAAGTTTATCTTGTTAGACACGTGACAATTTTACAAGGCTTGGATATTTGTCTAACGACATGTTTATATTGTTAGTCTGTGTTCCATTTGCAAATGAACTTGTGTGCATGGCATGTTTGTCTAGCGGTAACATCACAAATTTTATGAATCTTATATTTGAACTAGATTTTATCATGATAAATATCATACTTGTAAGCGGACTGAAATTACAAGAAAAACATTCTAAGAATGTGAAAATGATATTCTAGGTACGTAATTAGAACTCATTGATTCTAATATGGGTGATTTTAACAATTGAAATTTCCCTTGGTAGTGAAAGTATATTGTTACATTCATTGATGATTCTTGTAGGTTTGTTACGCTTATCTAGTCCACATTTTGAATAAGGCTCTTGAAAAATTTATAATTTGAATAAGGAAGGTCTTTATCAAAGTGGTTTACTTAAGTACCTTCTTGTTGATAAAGGTATGGAGTCTACGATCTAGTATACTTTTTGTAACCTAGAGTAGTACACAATACCTTGATAAAATGGTTAATTCCATGTGAGGTTTATTAAACCTAATGTGAAAACTTTAGGTGAAAGAAGCATAAATTGCATATTCATTGGATATGAACACTGTTTATTGGTTCTATGTTATAGAACTAAATACCTATGTATCCATTGACATAGTGATTGAGTGGAAGGCTGCTTAATTGTAGCAATAAGGATAGACTTATTTCTGAAACTAGACTCAAGGATGTGTCTTATAGCTTGAAAGCTTCAACTATAACTAACAATTTTGATGTTGTCTTTATTGACATCATTGGTGTGCTTTCTACTAGTACTGAACCTAGAAAAAGTACTAGGACTAAGAAATCTAAGTCTTTTGCGATAACTTTCAACTGTATATAGTTGAAAGATCAAAGGATGTAATTGAATATAAATATCAATATTGCTATAATATTGAGGACAAATTTAAGTCTTTTAGTCAATCCATTGATTCTAGAGATGTTGTATGTGGAAGAAGCTATAGTGGATGTGAATGTGTATAGCATATTTGATACGTCTAATAAAAGGAGATGTAATTTGTCTATATGTGATGACATGTTCATCTTTCGTACTACTAATATCAAGTTGATTCACACAAAGGATTTTGTCACCTATGTTTGATATAAAGGACATGGGGGAGGTCGAAGTAATTCTAGGTATGAGAATTACTCGTGGGAACATGCAATGATATCTTAAGTAATTCAATTATTAGAATTGTTCACCTGTTGGAACTCCTATTGATCCTAGCATGTGGCTTATGCCTGACCAAGATGATCTTAGATGTTCAGCTTGAATATTCCAAAGTTATATGATGTTTAATGCATGTTTTGAGTAGCACTAGGCTTAATATAGCTTTTAGTGTGGGAATACCTAGTGATATACTAGTGATTAAAGCTCAAATTGGTCTTCTGTTATTGAAGGATTTATCAATGTAAGCTCAATGAGAAATTAAAGGATCATTCTTCTACAAGTAGATTGATGTTTTTACTTGGTGGTAGTGCTATTGTTTGGTGCTTCATATAATAGATTTGCATAACCAGTCTTACATTGGAATCTGAATTTATATTACTAACATGAGTTGATGTAACACCCGTCATTTTGATCGGTCAACTCTAGCGAACCCGTAAAATGAAAATTTGTCAATTTGAAGTAAATAAACTTTTGTAATCAAAAAGTAGACATATGAATAGTCATTAGAAACGTAATTTTGAAATAGATAATAATATGTCAACGAAATGGTTGAACAATACTTGAGTTAAAAGTTCTAAGTAAACGAATCCATTTTCGAGAGAAGCCGGAAGGAGCCGCGAGAGCCCAAGAGGGGAACAAAACCCCTCCCCCCTTTCTTTCTTCCTCTCATTCTCCCACAATCACTCTCTCTCTATCTTATATCTTCCTCTCATTTCTCTCTCAAAAATCCATGAACATCATCTTCATTTTTTTCTTCCAAAATTCAGATTTAAGGTTGTGTTAACTTCAAAATTATTAGATAAACTTTGTATAATAATAATCATCTTTAAAACCTCAAGAATTTGTGGTTTATTTAAGTGTTCATCCCTTTTGAAGCTCCAAAAACCGGATTTGAAGCTCCGGGACGAATTGGTAAGTAATCTTTAGTTCTAAATGTTCCTCTTAACTAGTAGATAACTTTCTTGGGTTGGATCTAAACGAATTTGGGTTGAATTGAGTGTAAAATGGGTGTTTTGTCTCAAAAACGAGTTTGAAATCCAAGGGTGAGAAATCGGAAGTGGGTTTGTGAATTGGTATGTTTTTATGGTGCGGTTATACTTGAATTCGGTTATGTTAAAGTTTGGAAACTCAATTTGGCTCCTAGGTTGGTCGATTTTGATGTCAAAACCCATTTTTGGTTTGAAATCTGGGTCAGTGGGGCTCACTGGTTTCTAGTGCTACCCACTGGTTCATTTTTGTGGTCAGAAATATTCTAGTGCGCCCCACCAAAATTCTAGTGAGGCTCACTAGCTACTGGTTTTGATCAGGTTTCATTCTAGAGCGCCCCACCAACTTTTTGGTGAGGCTCACTATCTGGAGTCTAACTTTTTGCTTCGTTTAACTTCTGTACTTGATTGGTAGGAGTCTTTGGGTTACGGGAACTTACTCAAACCTTCTTAGGAATCATGACATGACTTAAACTAACTAGACCGACTTGTTTGGGATTTAGAGTGGACAATGATGATATTATGTAATACTTTGATAGGTGATGATTACGTGGCGGTTGTTGAGCAGTTCTAACTCAAATCTAACCTGATATTACTTGCTTTTGCTAATCAAGGTGAGTTCCGTAGCTCCCTTACTCAATTGAGATTCGGGCTGAAAAGTGTACACATACGTGCTTGTTGATTGTTTGGTTAAGTTGATTAACGACTTATTGTTTGATTGATTGATGGATAGTTTTGATTGATTGTTTGATTGATGGATAGTTTTGATTGATTGTTTGATATGATTGATGGTTAGTCTTGATTGATTGTTTAATCGATGGATGGTCTGGATTGATTGAATGATGACTTGATTGACACGTTTGGTTGATTATGTACATGATTGTGATATGTATTGGTTATATTTTGGATAGTTGTACATACATGGAAGTCGATTATACCTTCAAAGGGTTTGAGATGTGGTGGGAAGGCTGCAGGTGACCCTATATACAAGCATCAAGAACTCGTTGAAAGTAAAATCCTCCTAAGTGTATGTACGTGTTGTTTTGGTTGGTTTGATGGTTGTTGGATTTGTGATTGAGGTAAACACGCATATGAAATGACATGAATGTTAATGAATAAGTACATCCGAGTGTATAGACGTATACACTTGTGTTGAATTGAGGAACAAGTACATCCGAGTGTATAGACGTATACACTTGTGTTGAATTGAGGAACAAGTACATCCGAGTGTATAGAATACACTTGTGTTGAATTGACGAATAAGTACATCCGAGTGTATAGACGTATACACTTGTGTTAAATTGATGACTTGATGGTCACACTTATGCTATGCATTATGACATTGATTTGCATACGACACATATATTGATAATGACTTCCACGGTGCATACTCATTCCGCGCATATGATTGCACTTTGGTTATTGACATGCACTTAGCTTACTTCTTGACATTGACACGCATTTGGTACACTCTTGTATTGAAATCACTTGTATGATTTCTTGTGTATGATGAGGTTTTGCCATGAGGAAACCTAAGTTATGTGACATGGTTGTATAAGAGCTACATGTAAGTTATTACTTGCATTTATCTTGTTCATATTGTGTTTATTTTTGATGGTTCCTTGTGATAGATTACTACGAACTCACCAACCTTGTGTTGACTTTGTTTAGTACACTTTTCAGGTAATCAAGTGAATCCAAGATGTGATGGGTGATTGATGCATGTGCTAGAACTTGGGTTGGATTTACATGGATCCAAGATTCATTTGCCCCTTATTTTTGTATTATGCATTATGTACTTGTTTGTTGAAGTTGGATTCACCGGATCCCTTTTATTCATATAGTTCATGTTCTACGATAATTCCATGCATACGCTATATTTTTTCAGTGACATTTCGAGCCTAGCTCGGGGTGTTACAGTTGGTAAGGAAGCCAAGTAACTAAGAAAATTGATCTTTGAGATTCCATTATGGCCTAAACAGATGTCACTAATATCTATCAGATATGATAGTGTTGGCTAATTATAGTCAGGTGTATAATGGAAAGTTGACGGTTATATATATTATACATAGCATGATACATGAGCGCTCATCATGCATGGTGTGATATTGTTGAATTTAAAAGATTTGAACGACTGATGATCTAGTTTAAGGGTTAGGAAGAGATCTCGTGAATATAGCAGTCATAGGGATAGTTTAAAGTCCACTCTTAAGTGTTCTTGTGACAAGATACCCAATTCCCACCTAGTATGACGCTAGGTGCTGAATTCAATGTGGAACTCTTGCATGAGAATATTGGAACACATATTATTATCATCCCAAGGCATGTGTTCAGTCTGTAAGATAAAGGAGGTTGAGGTGAAACTTCTTAATAGTTCTTTGAAAAATTGCAGTGCAGGTGCAAGATCTAAAGAACTACCTATAAGAGTATGAAGTTTAGCCGCTTCAAGAAGCTTGGACTTGGCTTCGATATACTCTTTGAAGGATAGGACACAGGCTAATAAAATATAGTGTCACGTAAGAACACAAGATTTTAAACTTATGTGTACATTATCTTCGTGTATTCACTATGAATTCCTAGGGTTCAATCCTTAGCGACACCCTGGTATTCGAATATATGGAATGTGTAATGTACTAATGTGAAATTCAATCGTCACGACATTTCATTTATGCAACAGTTTGTATTCATTGAGAATATATTTAAGTTGATCATGGATATCACTAAAATGGGGGAGGAATGTTGGATATTTTAGTGATATCAATGTTCCGTACTGGTATTGGACTAACTTATCGGATGGTTGATCTTAATATTCGTTTAATCGGGTTAGGTGATGCGGGAGTGCGGGGCCGATTGAACGTACTAAGATGAATGTGTATTGACGGTTTGGTATTAAAGTTATATGTCAAAATTGGTTTCTAAATTTGAAGCCATATATAAGTGTAGCCGTTGTTCATGAAGGGAGGTACACTTACAAACTTTTAGTTTGGAGAAACCGTCCATTTTGACATAAAAAGAAAAGCACACAAACATTTTTTTTGGTGTGTGAGAGAACCGTCAATTTTAGTGTGGTGTATCTTTACATACACAAATTTTGAAAGAAACTGTACATAATGCAAAATAGATTGAAACCATTGAACATTTGATGCTACAAGATTCTCAATGAATCAAAAGTCTAGTTCTTGTTTTGGGAAACCAGTCTTATCCGTTCAAACATTTGGATGTACCGTCAAATAGTTTGTTCTGAAAGTGATTACACGATTCTGGTTCCAATCCAAGTTTATTTATTTATTTTTTTGATCGGGTTACGAGATTCACAACAGGTTCGTTACTATGACTACGGATCAAATCGGTACGTATTTCTAACATATTTCCTACAAATGTTATGGGTAAATTTGAGATCGCAAATCTCTAGAAGTATTCGAGATAAAAAGACATTTTAATTGGGAAGAATTTTTCTACTCTTTTTAATTTTTATATTTTTAATAATTAACCAGAGGCATTAGATGTTCTAATTTTTAATGGTTTGACAGCCCCCTCCTAAAATGATTGTTATAGAACAAGCATGTCTGATATTTACTCCAAGATGAAAGATCTCCAAATTACACATGAAATTGAGACATGGGATTGAAGTTTGAAGTTGAATTTGCAATTATGAAATCGATATTTCAAGATGAAATTGTGGATTTGGAGAGAAAGAAAGATTCATCTTTTGGGGTTTATGCTTTAATTTGATGTTATCTTATTGTGGATTTGGTTTATTTGACAATATATAAATGATCTTTTAGAAGAATTAATGATTGGTAAAATATAACCTTACCACATATTGCTAACTAGAATATCACAAATGAAATGTGGTAAGCTAGCCGTAAATAAATGTTACATAAACAAGTCCAACATGGTCTACAAAATAACCACTTTGAGACGAACCATTATAGTTTCACGGAAATTGAAAAGCATCGTTGACAAGGTAAACAACCAACAGAGATAGAGGATAGAGAGGGACAACAATGAACAATGTCCAGTTTGGGAACTTGGTTCTGAAACTTCCAAGAAGCCCCATTATGATGCAAACGAGGATCACAACTAAAAGCTCGGCTGAGAAATGCCATGTCAGGCCACGAAAGAATATGACCGCGACAATAACAAAAAATCCCACAATGTTGTTCATGAAAACTTTGTGGTATATCTGCATTTTAAGCAAATTGAGTATATGAAAATTGTCCAAGACCGGTTGTAAAAGTAGTATTGACACATTTCACCCAGCTGGCCAACTATAGACTAGTTCGGGATAGTAAAAAATAAAAAGTCGGAAATAGTTTAGAATGGGTGAAAACACAGTCAAAGTGTACCTTTGATGCATAATCCTATTTAACACGAATTTATAAAAGAATGTTAACATTACATGTAGTAAAATCAACTTTTTTTTTTACCAGACCAGTTTCAAGTAACCTGTTACCCAACAAGACCGACCTGCCCATCTTTCAATATGTAGTAAAAATGAAACCATAATCAAGGGTGGCCGGGACAAACCTCAGAGAAAGTTACGGACATTGTTCGATGTCTCTTCTTTTTTGCAGCTCTAATGGCTGCAAAAATTGTTCTAATATTTGTAGCCAAAGGAACCAAGATGAAATTTAAATAGAAAGGCCCTATTTTTAGAGATTCTGATAATTCTCTAACACTCTCCACCAAAGGCTCAGCCAAGCCACATAGCATACCGATTCCGACAAGTAACCATATAATTGCCCAGAACTTTTCTTTTTCCTTCTTCTTTGCCTCACCCGAAAGGTACTTTTGAGTTTTCTGCAAGTAATATATAATTAACTTTTTAACCCATGATCTAAGCTCCCCTAATATAATTAATGAACCACTCTTTTCTATCATAATGTATGAATATATAATATATATCTTACTTGGTTATTGCTATGTGACTGATTTTCTAATTTATGTGACTCAAGCAATTTTGAAACTCCGGTTATGAATTTAAATATATTGATATTTCCTTTTTCATCAGGATGTAAATGTCTCATCATGATCTCTGCTATCCCGTCATCCACCAGTAACTCCTTATCGTTGACTTTCTTGATGATGTTTTTCAGTTCGCCTGGAGTAATATATCCACTCTTGTTGGTTTTCATTATTTGGATGAGACTAAAAAAGTAACACGAAAGTCATGATTAGTAAAAATAAAATAAAATAAAAACATCGACCAGCAAAATTAATATTACTAAATTATAATAGTGGTGGACGAAATCCACTAAAAATGAAGGGATGAAAACAACAAAAATACGTAAACCAAAGGGATGATTTGTGCCATTAACTCTAATAAAAACTTGGTTATTTAACGGTAAAAATACTTATATATGAGCAAAAATAAATAACCTTTTTGGTCACATAATATGCCTTCTTTGAGGCACAAACTTGATGGACTAACATTAAGTCAAAACGATTACTCCTAGTTTCACCCACGACGATTTTGTATGCATTAACAAAAGATTTTCGGGGATTTTCACTCCTCCCTTTGACCCTTATTTCCTGCTATATAATACGAGTTTGGGTGGATTTTCACACTTCAACTAATTTTTTGATTTCACCCATTTGAAATCAAAATAACCCAAATTGATGACCTGGTAAAGATTAAACTTGTTTAGATTGCTAAATTTAATATTTACATATGTAACCTTGACTGACCTATATATTTCCGGTTTATCTTGTGTTCCATCCCGTGCTCCGTCTTGTGCTACATCTTGTTTCACACGTTCTAACATGGAAGATATTTGATCTATCAAATTTTTTTTATTTTCATGCAACAGTTCAAAAACCTGGAGAGAAAACAAACAAAGTAATTGAATTACATATAATTCAATTAGATTATTTTCCCATAAAATATGCGAGACAAACATATCAAGTTTACATCATAATACAATTAATTGCCAACTCACCATGAATTTTTTGGGTTGGGTTGACCCTCAGGTACCCGTAAACCTCAAAATCTTTTAAAAACTTATATATAATTCTTTTTAATAGGTCAACTCACCAATTAACCAATTTGACCCGTCAACCCTTTTGACCTGAAACCAACTCGTCGGCCCTCAACCAATATGACCTGTTTGAGTTAAATCCGCAAACCCGATTTTTTCAGGGTTGGTGGGTGGGTTCGGGGGTTGACGAGCTGGCAGGATGGAAGTTGAAATTCCCACCCGATTTTGATATTAGGTCCGGTTGGTAATATCAACTCGCCAACCTTCTGTCAACCTGAACCCATTAAAACCCTTGCTTGTAATTGTAGTTTACCAAGAAAGCAATACACACTAGTTTACAATGTCACCCTAACCTGATTGTATTCCATATCTGATTCTTCAAAATAAGATGGATCATCCATCCTAAGTCTCGTACATTCTATCCACTTTTTAAATATATCATTGAATTTCTCTATGGTCAATTTGTCCGATATTTTCGTAAGATTTTTCAACTCCTCCTCCATTTCTTCTTCCCTTTTAATGAAAATCTTCTCCCTCTCCAGCATAAGTGCTTCTACTTCATAAAACGGTATATTCATTTCAACTTTTTGTTCAAGTTCTGCATACTCTCGTCTCCTATTCTGTATTATTCGTGGATTTTGATGATACTACAAAAAAATGATGTCCAAAAATGATGTTGAATCAAGATTAAGTAATGCATCTACAAAGGAATGAGACACTTTTGGCAACTTGTTTGTACTTAATTGAAACAAATCAGTTACCTGATAGCAGAAGTAAAAAGATACGCATAATACTGAAACAACAAGAGACACAAGGAGGACATATTTGTATCCTCGACTAGAATACGATAAACCAACTATCCTCGGCAATAGGATGAATATAAATGGTATGAGTGAACAGAACAAAACTTTGGCATGATATTTGGTTTCCTTATCCGTAAGAACACCAGAATCTGTAAAAGCATATGGAAATATGTATCAAGTAATGTGTATATAGTTTAGAAGATAGAAATGATAAATATCATATATATTCTGTTTTTAAAAGGGAATGCAGACCTATTAATAATTGTTGTATCACTTGACTTTTTACTTTAGCCTTTCTCACTCGACTCAGTACATTAGCCTTGGGTTTTACATAGAATTCCTTCTGGCTATAAATGAAGCATACTCCCCACAATAGAGTGAGAAGTAATATTGAGGATCCAGCTAGCATCCCAGCACCCGTTATAACATATTCTTGAGCTTTTTCTTCACTAGTTGATAGTCCCGATGCTAAAAATCAGAAACCAAGGGGTACAAATACCAGAAAGAGTTGAATGTCATGACTCTGTAATTAAAAAAGAAGATGATATTCGTACTATTACATTTTAATAGGTTTACCACACTAGTGTATTAATGGCTTATACGGTTAGCTATATAATATGTACGGTCTGGTCCCATGTATCGTCTTGCTACCCAGAGCGCACACTACATAGAACTCATGCCCGATGACTCACCATTGTCACAAGTGTATCACAAAATATAGTTTCTTCACTTGCTTTTGGTAAGATTTGAACCTGCAACTTGCAGCTTAATCTGTGCCCACATGTGATCATCATATGGTGACGGTACCAGTTGATCTATAATCAATTGGTTATTTGCTATTAAATTTATGACCTCTAGCAAAATGAAGTCAACGTGACTTACACTCTTATAGATGCACTTGGAGTTTTACCCACCAATCATCTTGGACTTTTTAATTACCCACCAAGTCATGGATTAGACCACTGTAGGTGACATGCTTATGTTGTATTATTTTGCAAAGGTCATTTTATAGCAGCGTAGAACCGGTTAAGTCAATGTAGCCTATGGTAATCTAATGCAATTCCAAATACTCTGAAAACTATGACATCTAAAAATTAATGACCATATAATGAATTGAAATTCTTTTGACACTTTTGAATAATGTAGAAACTAGATCGAGGATTGTTGATATGAACTACATGTCTATATGAAACAGAGAACTAACCAAGAAGAACTGCAGAATCTGGAAGAGCATCAAGAAGCTGAGAAAAACATGAAACCAAATAGTTTGTGCCAAAAACACGAAAAATCCGCCCATCACCACCAGCAAAGGATTCGGCGTGATATAATAGGAACTCATATATCATAAGGAGGCAGATATGACCTAGAAGATTGCTTGAACATGGTAAAAAACCATACATATGATTACACTGCTCCTCGTATGAATCCATGCCTTTGAGATGTAGGAATGATTCTTCCACTTGAGTAGAATTAGCACCACCGTCACTAACACCATCAGACACTAACTTAGCATCATTGTAATGCAAATGACGACTGGCAACGTTAGCGGATAATAGCAAAAGAATGAAAGCAAAGTAGGATGGAAATCTTGCAACAAAGTCGCTCATTTTGGAAATGGTAATTACTGGGTTGAGTGAATTGTCTCTGTGGAGATTTTGCAATATATATAGATCCATCCACATTGTATCCATGTATATACTTGACGAGCAAAGTCAACATCTACTATTTTTGTTATGGCCAATACACACCAAACATATGTATATGTATATACTGTAATAAACAAGTTAAAGAACAGAAGATTAATTAGTCACTAGTCTTTTTAAATTACAAATTTCAATATTATAGCCATCCTTGCATATTACTTCAAATAGTATTAGTATAAAATAGCATGATTAAGATCCACCTCATCTAGAGTGGAAATTAAAATACAATTACTTCACATCAAGTCATATATATTTAAGGTTCAACCATTTGATTGAAACATCATACGTCATAAATCATTACATCATACGTTATGACATCTTGCAGTGCATATTCAATTTAATTATATTCAGGACATAAATACAAAATGGAAGGTTATATTCGTACCACAAATTTTTATTCGTTACACTGTACAACTTTCATAGCATACTGTATAAGTCAGTATAACATATATGTAGTAAGTATATCAATATTTGTGATACAAATATCAACAAATATACAAAATAGATTCCAAATTTCCAATTTAATTAAAGGGCGGGCCCATTTACAATTTTCTTTTTAACATAGGCCCATATTTAAACTTTCAATCCCTTAGGACCCTTACGGCTTTACTCAGCAGTAATCATAATTACTAGGGGTGTTTGGCCTAGCTTATATTTTTTTAGCTTATACTTATAAAATATAAGTGGATTTTGGCTTTTTTGCTTGAAGTTTAATTATAAACTCTTATGTAGTGGTTGGATTAACTTTTGGTTTTTGAAAGGAAAAAGAAAGGAAAATAGGAAAAAAAACTAAAAAGCTTTGATTGCTAGCTTATCAAAAAGTGACTTATAAAAGCTAAAAAATATAAGCTCAAAAATCCACACAAACACTTAAAATGGCTTTTTTCCCTCAAGGTAAGCAAAAAAGCTAAAAGCTCCCTCAAAAAAGCTAGGCCAAACACCCCTTAAAAAGCAAGATTGTAAATATCGCTTTCAGTATCGTATCGGCCGACCCCCGATATGCGATATATCGTATATCGGGAATATATCGGATACCCTAAATTGTAAAGGAATTTATCTAAAATATATATATATGTACTAACAATATATAAAATTTGACATAAGTTTACATACACTTCAATCTTAATTGCTATGTTACAAAGCAAATCTTAGTTTACATACATTTCAATCTTAATTGCTATGTTACAAAGCAAATCTTACATACATTTTAATCTTAAAGTTAGAAACTCTATTTTTGGTTTTAACCCGTGTTTTTTTTTTAAAGTCAACTTTTTTTTTTTACCAATATTGACCGAAAAGGCCGATATTAACCGACATTTGACCGAAACGATAAGTTCATTCGATAACCCATATTTCGTATTAGTTGAAGACCGATATCCGGTATATCACCAATATATTGGCCGATATGGCCGATATTTACCGCCTTGCTAAAAAGTGATAACCTGTATAGGTTATGATGTATATATCTTAGATCATTAGTGGTATTACATTTAATTTGGGCTAATAGTGTTTAGGCCATCTACCTGGTCCATAAGAAAGATTTGTGATCAATAAATATATATATGCGTCATGAAATATTGAAACGACAATATTCATGGAATCAAATCTTGTTTCTTTCATACTGTTAGAGCCACATCATCAAAAAGGGGAGGTAGAACCTCCGACGTTTATCCACCAAAAAAAAATTCAATTTTCAAATGTTGGAAATTGTAACTCATCCAATGTTATCGAATGGAATACATGTGACAGGAAATTCTTAGAAAAAGAGCTACAATTTGAAATCTCAAAATGCATCATATGTGCAGTACTCAGTTGCTCTCTCAAGATATCAAGATAAACATCTAACAACCATATGTAACAATAGTCAATAGATATGTGAATTTTTAGAGTTCATGTCTATTAATGGACCAGAGGAGATCGAACAACTACAACTTAAAAGCATTTATACCAAAGAGTGCGGGATCTAACCAACTTATTTGCATTTAAAAATGTGTACATTTAAGCAGTTTATAAATAATTTAAAGGAGTTTGCTAAATACAGCCTTTAAGACTGTGTTTAAGGTGCATAAATTGTTTGCATATTTATCATGAAAATCAGGGGCGGACTTTTAATATGGAAGGTACAAGTTTTTTTATGCACGTTAAATATAGCCCTTAGGGCTGTATTTAGCATTTCCCTAGTTTAAAATGTCATTTTTCAGTATGGAGATTTAAAAACATTTTTTCACGACACAATTACATTTTTCCAAGTGTGTGAGTATGTCAAAAAAACTATGTTGTATATGAGAGTTAATTGTAAAATAGGGGCCCGTGTTTTGAGAATTTTTTTCAAACTTGATCCCTTCTTAACAAGACCGTTAGTAGGTGTCGTCAATTCTGCACATGACCATCACGTACAGGGACAATATCGTATTTTCACACAAAATATAAGGGACCCTCCTTCCTAATGAATTCAAAAAAGGAGGCCCATTGCTAAAATGTAAAAGTCATATGGACCAATCTTGCAATTAACACTTGATAATACATATCATCGTTTATTTTTATCTTTTCCTTTATATATATTAAAAAATTACTTACCTAACCTCTTATTAATTAGTTAAAAAACTTAATCAACCCTTAAAGTTAATTTTGCATGTATTATAGTTAAATTATAAATTAGAAAATAAAGTATATTCACGTCCGAAAAAAACAAACTATATTATTCGATATATCATAAATATATTATAAAGTTTGTTAACATCTATATTAATAAAAACTTTATATTTATTAATAAATATTTATTAATCCACAAGCTGTAATGTTTAATATGCTACATAGAGAACTAAAATACCATATATGATACTTATATTTTTCGAACATGTTTAATTTTTGATAATCTCAAACCTTAACATATGATCTCTAATTTAATAGTTATAAAAAATAATAAAGTTTATATATCAATTATTTCTATAAAAAAAAAAAGTTATAAATGGTACATTTTCATTATTAAAATTTTTGAGTATACATAAGTTTGTTAATTAAGGATTTGACGCACTGATAATTGTATGTTACAATCTCTAAAATTAAATCATAAAAGATATCAAGTTGTTAATTGCAAGATTAATTCGTCCCTATGGTTTTTTCATTTTAGCAATGAGGGTCCCTTTCTGAGTTTACTAGCAATGATGTTCTCTTTTGTATGTATGAAATGACGATATTACCCCTGCATGTGATGGCTACGTGAAGACTTGAAGACACTCGGTAAGGGTTTTATTAAAAAGGGATCAATCTTGTAAAAAATTCTTAAAATAAAGACCCTATTGCAACGATACTTTAAAAAGGACTCTCATTGCTAAAGTGTGTAAACCACAAGGACCATTTTTGCAATTAACTCTATGTAGTAAGCAAAATTGGATCATCGATCATCTTCGCCACACAAATTGTTCTGTTTTTCAACGTTTAATAATGTTCGGTATAAATTTATAATTTAAATTAGAAAAAGAATAAGCAGTAAGCAAATATATAAGCCTATGGGTTATTCCTTATATAACTCGTTTTGGGCTAAATGAATTGGGCTAGAAACGGTCACCAATATAGATCGAATTATATATAGAGCCAGCCCAATGTGCTTTGTTGTACGCACTTAACCAAAACAATAATAAATTTTCCTAAGGTCGTGTTTAATTCATAGAATTTGATGGAATATGATGAAATTAGAATTAAATTCCATTCTTTAGTGTGTTTGGTTGGTTAAAGATGAAGAAATCACATTCCTTGGGGATGGAGGAAGGAATTTCATTCCGTCCCTCACTTGAATCTTCAAAAAATCAAAAATATTCCGTCAAATTTCATTCCTTCATCAGATTCCAATTCCTTTTAAAGATTTCATTCCTTCCAAAAACATTTTGTGAACCAAACATACCCTAAAATTAGCATGATGCAATTTTACCCAAAAAGAAACACTTTTGAAGATGATACATACAACATGTTCTAAAACATAGGCTCAAAGTATAAAGTCTAACTAACACATGAATATCCAACAGGACAACAATTAATCACAATTTTGACTACTAAACTAATACTAAAACTATGCTGATTTGACACAAATTACATATACATATGCCCTATCTAGAGCAAATCCATATACTACCAATATCCAATATCTTCGAGTAACATACAAGTACGTATTCCGCGTCTCTGCGATCCTCATATCTCTAAGCTTCACAAGCTACTAAACCTTTCATGTGAATGGTGTAATGATAGATAGAAACACTCTAATTTTCATATTTCTGTTAGAACTTGCTTCTCTTTTAAACATTTCTTATATATATATTTCTCTCTTAACTAGTGTGTATTTTTGGTTGGTGTTAGAGAGCACGCAAAAGCACTAAAGATTACTCTCACATCTGTATTACTAATTAATTAATTATGTCCTTTTTTTTCCTTCATATTATTCTTGGGCATATTTCTTCATCACCAAATTGTTTATTAAGATTCATAAAAATATCAAATTAAATAAAATATGACACTTTAGAATTGACTTATGCATATATCTCTAAGATTTATCTAACAAATGATACATTTAGACAAAAGAACAATTACATGGTAAAAATTAAATTGTACAACGCTTCCAATTAAATGTTACAAGTCATGGTCAATTTAGACCAACATATAGTATCCGTAATTAAAAGTAAATAAAAATTAATGAAATTAAATTGAAAAAAGACTACGTACATCGAAAAAACACCTTAATTACACCAAGACATCCAAGACCCCCCACGACCCATATTCTTTAAGACATAATTATATTACCCTCTCTCTTTTTGTGACCAAAACATAAAAGAGGGATATGTTATATATTAATATATATCACATGCCAATCATATATAGGACCACTCACCCCACCACCTCCAAATGCCTTGAAACACATCACATGCATGCATGCATAATATGGGTGCATTTTAGCATTATTCCACAAACACACACGCTTCGATCCCTTTTGTTATCTTTTTTTTTTTCCAATTCAATTCTCAGATCCATGGTGATTACTTGCCCTGGCCTCATCCATGGATGCTGGTGGTGGTTGTGGCGGCCGTGACGGAGATGCCGTTGGTCCGGTGGTTGTGTTATCAGCCTTGTTCATGTTTTGTTGATCATTATAAACTCTTCTTAGCCTCTCTATTTCTTTCCTCAATGCCTCTTGATGAGCTGCAATTAATTATATAGATAAAACCCTGAGATCAACTTTTGTGTATGATTAAAACAACTATATTGTTAATTACAAAATAGTAGTAATTCTAACACCTAGCTAGAACCAAGTAAACGTACGTAGCAAGAAAATTTACTAATATATATAGGGGTTTGCTAAATACAGCCCTAAGGTGCATAAATTGTTTGTACATTTACCATGAAAATTAGAGAGCGAGCTTTTAATATGGAAGATAAAAAAAAATTTTATGCACGTTAAATACAGCCCTTAGCATTTCCCGTATATATAATAACAATTTAAACCATGCCATAACATTTTCACCGATTAATTAATTTATTGGTCTCAAAACTAAGAATTTGATTACTAATATATATGTCAATTTTCGATATATATATTATTGTACGTGTTGATCGATCAAATTAATATTAAAAAAGCTAGCTAGCTTCTTATTATTACCATCTTTGAAGATCTTGTCTTGAGCCAAAGCAGCAATCCTTTGCTTAAGTGAGCTATTATCCACGTTTAGAATCAACCTCTGATGGTCCAAATACGCTACCCGTGGTGACAATGTTGATACTTCCGTCTTCAATTCAAATAATTACGAGTATTATAAATTAGTCACTTACAATATATATTTAGCCAAAGGTTAATTAATATACCATAAAATTTAATCTCCAAAATATCATTCATACGATAAAATAGCTTGGATTGATACCCGCATATTGCGTCAGTGGTGGATCGAGGCGACATAGTCTGGTGGTGGTGAAAAGGGGGTGGCGATGACGGTGTCGAATAGTGTAAGTTGATATAAATGCAACTGATGTAAAGATAGTAATAAAAATACTTTAAAAGATAAGAGTTTAATTAGAGTAGTATACACTGCACTCGTATATATTAATAGGAATGGACTACTAGAGGATAAGGGTTTCTGATGTGAATTAATTCATTAAAGACGAATTGGGTCATTTCTAATAAGTCTTCTCATAAAAAAAATGTTTCATTAAAGGCAATTGGCCGAGTCATTTCCAAACCAACTTATTTGTAACACTTTCCATAAAGAAGGGGCTAGAATTTTAATTAAGGAGTAGACATATACCTGCAAATTTGTAACGCTACGTTCCAGTTCAGAAATGTAATGCAGCTTCCTCACTCTTGATCTTTGAGCAGATTGACGGTTTGCTAATATCCTGGGTTAATTCAAGAAAAATTAAAAGGTTATTAACGCAATTCGATTATTAGCTTGTTGTTCAAGCAAGATATAATAATGCTTATATAAATGCATGATCAGTAGACATCATATGAGATATATCTATACTATATTATATTATAAAGCAAATAGGATTTCAACTTTCAATTCCAATAATGTACACATGATAATACATAATGTACCATACATCAATGCCTACAACTTTCTCTCTCCTTCATAAATCATTTTATTTCTCTAATTCTTTCAAAATCTTTTATCTCAAAAACCATACATCGATAAATTATAAAAATTATATGGGTGTTCTTAAAATTTCATGCTATTTCATTAGAGATGTCATTCGATATACTTTTGACAAATTTTTAAATCTGAGGTCGGAGCCCATACGGCTAAGATATTTGGCTATGACACTCTATAACATATCATCTCTTATGACCTATCACCATCACCATCTAACCGCCGCAACGTGCGGGTACTTGCTCTCGTATAATTAATTAAAGCAGGATTTAAAATCTTCTCAAGTTCAATTTCAACATCACGATCGTTAGATAGTACGAGTGGGTCATGTTAAAGACGTTATATATATATGAAATTGGAAAAAAGTATGAATCCTTTAATTAATTACCTTTTAACTCTTTTCGGATCAACAATAGTACCACCATCGCTAGAAAAACTAAGAGGAGGCTGCTTAGCGGATTCTGATTCCCTTTGATCAAGTTCGTAATCACATGCGGCATCTTCCACCTCTCCCGGTTCATTCTTCATTTGTTGCTCTTGTAACGACGTCGTTTTAGTTTCATCATTATCGCTATATTGATCACATGGAATAATAGTAGATGATATTGGCTGAAATTCGGTTGAAACATCGTCCGTAAACATTGAGCTAATTTGTTCATCATCCAAACACTCAAATCCGTTATTACTATTCGAACAAGGAATCATTGGGTCACTACGATTAGAATTGTCACATTCGTTCATTTCAACAAACGTAATTGGATCACTAGAAGTTCTCCGATGAGAATTCCTCCTGGTTGAAGCAAAATCAATGAAATCGTCCAGCCAGTTTGGTGGCTGTGACGCTGACATTGGCATCGTTTGATAACCAAACGACGACCATTTTTGCACCATTGCTGGCGCCTTTGGCGGCAATTGTGCCATTAATTTTAAACAATCAAATTATTGTTAAAAAAAAAAAATTGTTCAAAGTGAGAAGTTAACAAATTTGGAAACTCTAGGAATTGGAAAATTTGAAATAAAAGGAAGGTAGATTAAATGAAGAATAACTAACTAGTAGTATATATGGGTTGATACATGATTGGGGGGAGATATTGGAGGTGAATGTAAATAAGGGGGGGAATGTGTGAAAGTGGGTCACATGGAAGAAAAATGTTAGGACAGCTAGAAACAGCTATATATGTGAGAGTGTGTGTGTGTATGTACTAAATAATGTAATTTAGAACGGTTTCGATCACTAAGAAAAGAGGGAAAATTAACTGGCGGAATCTCGACACCACGTGCTTATGTGACATACACATACTTTACCTTTCTCTATTCACACTAGTTTGATTTTCTTTTTTAAATTTTCCTAGTTTTTTTTTATATAATATTTTATATATTTTAATAAAAGGCAAGATTAGTGTTACTTTACAAATTTACTCAAGATCGGGTGCTTTGATCGAAGAATCGATAAGGTTTAAATGTCATAAAATAGATTATTGATTTCTTAATCGTTCTATTATACATTCTTCAAAAATAATAATTAATTGCTAAACTCAAAACATGTTAATAACCAAACATGGTTTTATCAGGTGAAAAAACTCTTGTCCTAAGATATGTCAGCAGTTCGGTTTTTACCAATTGTAAAGATGGCTGTAGTAGACAAGGATAATAAACGCATGAGCGCATCATCAATGAAACTATAATTTTTTAATCTTAATTTTAAATTTTAATTAATCTAAAATTCAAAAAAAAAAACATTTTAAAAATCCTCATTCACTATCTATATGGTGCATGTTATATGTGATGTGTGAGTGGAAAAATGTCAATTTTAACTGAGGTCCAAAAAATTAACAGAAAGGATAAATTATGATGATTCATAGGAGCTTTTTTACTCGTATTATTTTTTGTATAGAACGAGGAAATGGATAGAACATGAAAATTATACCACTCCACATGTCAAATGGTTAAGCTAAAGGCCCCTCAACAATCAACCCACATGGAGAAGGTATACATGTCACATTGTCGCATTTTTAATTGATTTATGTCTTTCATAAATCATAAGTAACTGCCCGAACATTTTCATCTTAACTTTTTTCAATAAATTTAATATTTCTTTCATTTCATTTTAAATATCTTAATTTGATTTTTTTTTTTTTTTAACTTCAACAATTAATATGTTTGTTTGTTTTGAAGTTGAAAAAAAAAAATCTTAAAAAGTCAAATTATGATACTCAAAATGGTACTGATTAAATAAAGAAATATAAACTTAATTAAAACATTAATTGTTTATGTAATTTTTGAGGGTTTTAAGTCCGCACACACATTTACTGGTTATACCTCTTTTTTGGGGTTAGCCGGTTTCATGATTAATTTATACTCGTACTTTTTTTTTAAAAACAACAACACTCAACAAATAACGATACTCAATTCTATCAAATGTTGGTTATAATTGAAGAAGGCGTGATGCATAAAATCAGGTCTCTACCTGATTATAAAGACTACTTCTCAAAAACCTACCTCTTAGGTCGCGTTTGGTTCATAGATTTTGATGTAATTTGATAGAATTGGAATGAGATTCCATTCCTTAGTGTGTTTGGTTGTTCAAAGATGAAGGAATATGATTCCATTGGAATGTAAACATTCATTTATTTGATGGAATCTTCATTCCTTGAGGGTGGGGGAAGGAATCTCATTCCATTCGTCACTTGAATTTTCAAAAATTTAAAAACATTCCGTCAAATTTCATTCCTTCAAATTCCAATTTCATTGAAAGATTTCATTCCTCTTAAAAACATTCTGTGAACCAAACGCGTCCTTAGAAAACCTTTATTGGTGAACTTTAGTTTAAATCGTTGATTATTATATTATAAAATATTGAAAGAGCCTCACGATCTATGATCCAATCTTCAAAACAATCTATATGTTTCATAGTTTGTTACATCATCATTCATCATCACCACATGGCAACTTTTCAATGGTGGAGTTTTTATATTACTTTATTCTATATAAATATTTATAAGTCTTATTAGTTTTTCTTTAATATCTTATATTTTATAACTTCTATTAAAAATATAAAAACATAGTATTCTTTATTTTTTCGTTGCAAACATTTTGACATAAATTTTATTAAAAACAGAGCTATTTAAAAAAACTTATTTTTTTTTATAAAACTATTTGATTTTGATTTTTGAAACAAAATAAAAATATTACTTTTATAATTTAATCTAACTTTTATATGTACATATTTATTACCTTTTCATTTATTACACCTATCTACTTTATTTAAAACTTTTTATATATAAAAACTTTTATCTAATTTTTCATTTCATATTTTCTTTATGGATCATTCGTTTTCAAATATTTACCTGAATTTTGGAGATTCTTCCAATACCCAAAACAATGAGAACTCTTTGTTTTTTTCAAATTCGAGTCAATATCCTGTCAATGGAATTACTAAAAAACAATCACAATTTCCTGTCAATGAAATTCATCAAAAACAATCACGAACCACTAAATGGGAGGTTGAGGAAGATGTTGCATTAATGTCGACATGGTGTATGGTTAGTGAAGATTCCACTTGTGTTAAAAACCAAAAAAAATCTTCAATGTGGGAAAGTATAAAGAAAATATATGATGCAGACCTATCTAGTTATATGACCAATAGGGCACAACTTCGTAATAGAGAAACTCATATCGCTTTGAAAAACGATCTAATTGAGAATGTATGGCAAAAACTTTCTAATGAATAATTAAAATTGTAAGTTTGATTATCTTTTTAATTATTTAATTTTTAATTAATGTATGTGAAATATTTTTAATTTACTAAATTTGTATTTTTTTAATTATTTTTTGTGATACTTTAGATGACTATCATAAAAGTAATTTATTTATTTTAGATTATAACAAAAAGTTTTAATATTATAAAGTAATAAATCATTTTAGTATAATAATAAAATTGGTTTAGGTTGGGTTGTGGATGAGAGTGGAAATTTGAGTTAGATTGGGTTGTATAGGTGAAAGAGAGAAATTAATTTTTAATTGAAGATTGGGTTGGATTGGTTCACTGATGTGGGTAGTCTTATAGAAGCCGAACCCATCACAACCTTGCTTCTTATATAAATAGAAACCGGCAATTTTTCCATCACAAGACAATAGATCAGTTCTTGTTGAAGATATTATTGTCATCAACTCTAATAGTGTGATTATGATTTACTTGAGACCTAAATTTCTTCATTTAAACCCAAATGTCAGTTAAATTATATAGGTTTTTTGTTTTATTCTGGATTCTCCAAAACCAAAATCTGAGTGTTTCTAATGCGGTCCATAATTTGGTTCGAGTTTATAGGCCCATCTAACGTCTACAAGTAAAACAATATAGGTATGACTTCAAATGTCTTCACTTTTTAGATAATATAATGGTACTATATATCTTGAATGATCATCTATTTAAAATATTAAAAATAAAAAAAAATAAAAAAAAACATGTTTAAAAAACAAATCACTCGATGGCGCGCATTAGAATATGGAAAACAAGAAAAGCATTATAGCATGTGCATAGTGACAGATTATATCCCTACATGTGTTGAAGAATGACAACAATATATTTCAATATTTTAGAAGGGTTTTGATGTGTGTTCTAAAAGTTGGATGTGTAACTCGGAGGTGTAATGTTATGTTTTCAGTGTTAATAACGAGTTCAATTCTCATTATGAAAATTGTGACTTCAAGTCTTATTACGCATGTAATTTACAAGTGCTATTGAGTGTTTCGAAAATAAAAAGTAATAAGAAGCAATTATAGTATTTTACACACAAAAATAGCTGTCTTTTGAAACGATTGAATGGTAGCGACGGTTTAGGGTTTATGTTAAAACAAATCATAGTGTCAATCACCAAATGGTCTAGTGGTAAGAAGTTGATGACGAGTAGTGGTAGCGACGGTGATGACCGGTGATAAAAAGTAATGTAGGTTATTAATGTAAAAGGTATAATTTATTTTACAAGTTAAGAAATAAATATTGTAAATTATTTCTGTAATGATATGTATGTAAAGTGTTAGGTGTGTCAATTGGTAACACCTTAAATACATCAAAACATGTAATTTAATGATAAAGGGTGACGAGTTAGATATTTTATATGAGAAAATGAAATATGCAGAAGCGGGATAATAATAAAAAGTATGCAGTAAAAAAGGTTGTTTTTAGAAAAAATTGCAATCTAAATGTACAAATAAACAATTCTTCCCTTGAATTGTACCGTTGTTGAATAAAAAAAAAATTCAAATCAACTTTTTAAAAACAAAGGCTAGTAGCCATTTTTAAATTATTTTTCTTTATTTTCATTTTCATTTTACACACTACCATTTCAAATAACAACCATCTATAATATACAAATCTCTATCACTTACAAACCATTTTATCTTCCTTAAATCATTCCATAAACCATTTTTCATAAACCACTCCATTCACAATGTCTAGAAGTGTGTGGACTCAATCAGAATATCTTTGTTTGTCGAGGTGTAGAGGATACCGGACCCTGTTACGGGTAGGTGTGAAATGAATAATCCCGGCATATCCTTTTGAGACGATGTTACTGCAATGTTCAACACGGAGACCACTGGAGGACCACGAAGCAAGGCTCAACTACAAGGTCACTAGAGCAGGATTCAGAAGGAATGCAAACAGTTTGAGGCAATTTGCTCGCAGTTGAATGCACAAGAGGGGGCCGACGATGATGAGCAATATTATGCAACGGAGCATCAGATATATCGGGAAAAGCATGGGAGGGGCTTCAGATAAGAGCACTGCTTTAGACAGCTTACCTTTGTTCCTTTTTAATTGTTCTGGATTATGAAGTGGACTTTCTAGTTTGATTAAGTGTGGTTTAGTATTTTTAAGTGTGTTTTAACAGTTTGAATTGTGTGTTGTCTTTTACTATTGTAATGTTTTTAAGTATTTTAATAAAATAAGTCTACTTTATGATTTTATAAGAACATAAGTTTATTCATAAATTTAAAAACATTACAAACTTAATACAGAGAAACATACAACATAATATTAAAAGATCCTACTTATTTCTCCATCGCATAAACTGCTTTAGGAGTATTGATGAACTCATTCAAGGTGATGACCGCACAAGCAATTCTTCCACAACTTCTTAAATATTGTCCAACTTCCCCTGCAAATAAGTAAAGTATTGACACTCAAGATCAGTACAATGCCCCGTTTGTATATAATTGATTTGTTCTTGACACCATTTCTTTTTCGCTTGAAGTTTTAGACCAATTTCAACAAGTTTGTCTTTGAACATTTGGCGGTCGAGGATATCAGCCATGATACTGTCATCCACTTGATCGACAGTCATTGGTGGTTTTCGGTTAGGGGCATTTGATGAATAAGCCATTGCAGATGTATAAAAGTTTGAGTTTTGAAATGAAATATGTGGTAAGGAGGTAGTATTTATAGCTGAACTAAAATACGCTCCTCCAACGTTCAAAATTCAAAATATTTAGAATTGCAGTCCCTCCAACGTTGAGTTCAAAATATTTACAATTACAGTCTCTCAAACGGCCAAAAATTCAAAAACATTTACATTTCCAGTCCCTTAACTGCTACCTACATTGTCACTCTATAAATACCAACCCAGAGCATTAACCAGTTTTATCACCATTCTAGTTATGTTTAATCTTAAAACTTGTTTCATCTACTAACTTACTCACCATTCCAAATGGCTTCATCATCATCAAACAAGAATATTCACCGACCTCGTCTCACCGAAGATGAGATAAAAACACGAATCATAGCCGATATTAAAGAGGACACCCTCCTTCAAACTAAACTCTCTGGGGTCTTAGGTTACCTACGGAAGAAAAGACAACAACGCAAGCAACACATTCAGGAAATAGAAGCACCAAGCTGCAAGGTCTCGAAACACGAAGAGACATATTCGCAGTTTCTGCAGGATGAGAGCAAAAGGGTCAAGAGGGTGATCGATAATGTTTTTAAGGCCGGTCTCACGTTGACCGACCAATGCACTTGGGCCGAATCGTACCATGACAACTGCGGAGAAGACAAAACAACACATGAAGTCAAATGCCCAAAACACGACAAGTGGTGGCTCAATGAAAGGGCTTACCGTGGATTAGGAAAAATGTCAATAAAAGATGATGACGATGAAGAGTAATCGTATCATTATTATGTATTTCATGTTTTTTTCCAGTACTGTCTTTTTTATTATTGTAATATTTTTTATTTTTAAGTAATGTGTGTTTAATTATAATAAAATGTGTTTTTTTTTTTATTTTGTGAAAAAAATGAAATAATAAAATAGTGAATAAGTGGGAAAGAAATGAGTAGTATAAAGAGGGAGGTATTCTTTGAGAAAGAAGCTGATGAATAGTGAAAGAAGTGAGGACCTTAACTCCCAAAAGTCCTTCTAGTAGGCCCACGTGTTTTGCAAGTGTAAGGACCCGTCGATCTATTCTCAATTGGAGTTTTTACTCCGGATTCAGAAATAAAGATGGATGCAGTGACATAGATGAGAACTAACAGGTCCCCAGTCAAGGTTGTAAATATCGCTTTTCGGTATCGTCTCGGTCGACCAACGATAAGCGATATATCAGGGATATACCGGATATATATCGGATTTATCGGGGATATATCAGGAATATGTCTTCTCAGTCGACCACCGATAAGCGATATATCGGGGATATATCGGCTGAGATAACCGAGATTTACAACCATGTCCCCAGTTAGTAGATCTATTGTAAAACATATTCGATATAAGAAACTTGTAACTTTTACATTAATCTGCACTTGATCTAGTCTTTGTACATTACAACAGGATTCCCGCCAACACACACGTACAACATATAAATTAGAATAGAAAGTGTGACACTTAACTAATTAGCTCCTGTTTCGCTGGTGAGTCTATGTACAATAACCCCATTGCACTCATTGAGTCGTTGGATACAAGTTACTTTGAACTATCAATCCAAGCAAAACAAAACAAAATAAAAAATATGACAGACGTTGCTAGTAAGATTAGATAAATTTATTCAAATTCGATTTATTGTTATATACCTACTATATACCTATCCCTTTATGATTATGTACATAAAAGTCCTCTAAATACAGAAATTTACAAGATTTACTTCATTTGGGAAAACATCATCATTCCAGCTTTACATTGATACTGGAAACGTAAAAGATTCGACTTTATTCTCCAGTTTTGGCATGTCCGTTTTCTAAACTTGTGTCCTCTTTATTGTGGATAAAATGAGATTTTAGTCCAGTCCAGCATTGGTAATAATCATGATCCACAGAAGGAGATTCCAGAGCCCATGGACAGATTCGAGGCATCAGGCAAGATTCAAACATGAACGCCATTGTGTCTTTTATTCTATGGGGTCCTGCATCATTACCACGCGCAATGGTAGCCTGTCCGTGTAGAGGATACAAATGCATGCAAAAAAAGGAAAATTAATATCCCATTTTATATGAGATGTAAGTTTAAATTGAAGCAAAATAAATAGTCACTGTAATCCTACTTTTTCAGTTACAGTAAACCACACGCATATCACTTATTTCCATTTGTTTCATCTGTGATACAATAACCGAGCATAAATCATTACAAAATAATGTAAAGATTTACATTTTCTATGTCGAATTGTTCTTGTCTGATACTCTGAACCCAATGTTAGAACTAATTACTTATTTGTCTGTTGAATTGGACAGTCCTCGTGATGGTAGCCTAGTGGTGGGGGTATCAGACGAAATTAGCATATAGTAATACTGTAATACTATGAATATGTGCTTGGAAGATTTGTCAGAAAGATAATATATCGGCCACTGTTATGTACATTATGTTGTCTATAGAAGGGACTACCATTTCTAAAGGGAAGGAAGTAGATGTGGCCACTCCAACCCATTACTAACAGATGGCAATGTGAGTATATATATTATTACCAATGGACCAAAAATTATTTATTATCATTACTATTATTTTTTTCGTTATGTGGTTGTGCTGGTGTGTGTGTGTGTGTGGTTGGGGGGGTGGGTGGAGTTGAAATAAAATGGGTGACTGACCCAAAGTAGTCGTGAGTGTCTTTGACTACACAATATCCCAAACTATTGTCTTGTTCTTAGTATTAATTGAACACCAAAGTACTTCAAGACACAATATCTTATACTATTGTTTTGTTCTTAATATTAATTTACATCCAAAGCACTTCCTGAAGGGAACCGATTAATTTTCCAGATCAACCACTTTTAACAATAAACCATTATCTTTTTGACAATAAAAATGACCAGAGAAGTAGGGTGTTTACCTCATAGGTTTTCGTGTCAGGGCCATGAGGAGTCATGCAACTGTGAAGGCTTGCACCACCCGGAAGAAACCCATCTGCTTTTGCCTGAAAATGCCATTTGTTTAGTTACCATGATACTTAAAGTGGCAACTTAGAGCTATTTACATGGCTACTTAGTGTATGCGGGTTATGTTTTAGGGTAAATTCCATTTAAACTCTATGTACTTTTTCATAGCCACAGACTAAACCAACATACCCCAGAACATCCACTTTGTCTAAATAAAAGTAAGCTATGCCAACCCATTTTGACCCATTACCTAACCTGTACCATTTTGCCGGCTAACATATTAAAAGATCACCAAAATCTCGTTTATCCGATTCTGGGATACTCCAGTGTCGAGACAACCCACGTTGTAGTAGATTTTTTAAAGCTAAAAGGGAGGCCGTTCTTCTTATAATGCTTCGAGCATAAAACAAAAATAAAGTTTTGATTTATGGAAACTGGCTACCTCATATCCTCCATGAATAAGACCCATAAATTCACTCATGCAATTGCGGTGGTAGTAGGGTGGTCTAAAGGTATGTTCAGCGACCAGCCACCGTGGAGGAAATATGACAAAATCAAGCAATGCAACACCAGGTTTATCAGTCGGCGCGGTTAGAACTGCACAAGGATCAATAGTAACTAAAACTGAGACGGGTATAAATGAAGAAAAAATAGTTCCTATTTTATTAAAATATCTAAAACACAACTACAATATATTCTACTCACCAGTATTAATTGATGGATCACCATGGTCAACCAAAACTGTATTGTAAGGGCAGAACTTGCTAAGATCATACTGCAAGCAATAAATATGACTACATTTTGTTAGAATCAAAACTCCAAATGCAGTCTAGTTAGAAAACATATAAATAATGCCTATCAACCAATGATGCATTCTATCCAAAAGTAGCAAGTACACCACTTGTCAATCAGTTATATTGCCAAACCAAAATTACCACAAGAAATTTATAAATAAGTTATGACTATTGCTAAACCTTGTGACACCATTAGAAAATGATCTCCAATTCTTTATGGTCAATTAAGTCATGTACATGAGGTGGTTTCATTTATATGCAACAGCTCTTTATTTTATTACTTTATAGATTGTGATCCAATCTGGACATTTCCAGAACTTCTATTATTATTTTTTATTTGTATGTGTATGTGTTATGTTTATGGGGTTAAACTTTTCTAGTGTTAAAGAAAGATTTAGCCTAAATAATGTTATTCTGTTCTGTTTGTACTAAGATAACTGTATATGATCTGATTTATGCGGTCTGTATCTTTGATTTGTCTGTAACATAGGTAAGCAGGTAATAACCGTGGGAGACAATGATCGTTGGTATATGTTTATGCTCCTAACCCACTTACCTTTTAACATATTGTGTTAAGATCACAGCATCTTATAACAAGCTGTGATACCAAGATTTAAAAAGTCTAGAGGTTTAAAAAAGCACAACAACAACAACTACGATACCCAATCCTGCTGCAGCGAGGGAGATGGAGGCAAGATGTAGACAGTCATATCTCTACCCAAGGATAGAGAGTCTGCTTCTGAAAGTTTAAGAAGCTTCAAGACATTAAATTGAATAGAAGGGAATACTACCAACAATTAGCTAATAGTATATTGTCAATGCTGAGCAGATCTCATATTATCATTAGAACAATATATATATGAAACAAGCATAAAGTGATAAAACTTTCATTCTCTTGCACATTAAAAACTTTGATAGTAGTATTTATTGCTTAGTTTATAAATATCTTATATCTGGTGCAACTATGTATCAAAAAACATTGGCCTTGAGAAAATTTACTAGACTGGCATTGTCACTATGGTCCTTTAAGATAATGTTGCAATGCCCATGAGATGTTACTTGATTTAATTCACTTAATTTCTTAAATATTTAATGCGCCTACGTGTTGTTTCCTATAGCATATCATTTACCGTAAGGAAATCTAAATCAACACGCGTGTACCTTGTAGGGGGCATAATTTCCATGCCAAGCAACCACATTGAACGGTGAGAAATCTTGTTTTGCAGTAAAAAGTTCGCCACCGAACTTCTGTATAATTGTGTAACCTGGACGAGACTCTTGTTCATAAAAAGCTTTGGGAACAAGGAAATCCCTTGCAGAAGCAAGACCATTTGCACCTAAAAGGAAGATCAAATTATAGATAGTTATATACTTGAGTGGAAACACAAACAAAAGCACCACTGCTTAATAAAAAAAATCGAAAGAGATAGAGGACACATTACCTATCGGCCCAAGATCAGGCAGCTGGAAATGAGTACCAAATATCTCCGAAACATAACCACGCGAAGGTCCATCCGGTAGGTCTATAGCAAAGCGGAATCCTTGAGGGAGAATTACAATTTCGCCAGGAGACACTTGTAACTTTCCACACTCAGTGGTGACCCACAGCCCTGTACACACAAATAAAGGTGTAAAACGTGCCTCTAATATCTCACTTTACCTATTCGTTTCATAGCTAAAGAACGATTAACTATAACTACAATGCTCCCTACTTTATCACATACATGGAAAATAACAAAATATCACAAATGGCAAAAGCAATTTGGAAATTTAATTAACTAAAAAAGAAAATTTGATGAATATATTTAAGTAATTAACACACACACATAATACCTTTCAAATATATCATTGGTCAACTTGGTTTGTTACTACTTGACATGAAAATGGCCTTTTTCCGGACACAGTAAAGCATAAAAAAGTTGTTAAAGACTCCAAGCTCAAAGCTTTTGGAGGTCCGAAGAAAGGGTAAATATGAATCAGTTAATAAATAAAGTAAGTACCACTTACTTCCAATTTGAGGAACTATCAAAAAGTCACCATCTGCATTGCAGAAAGCACAGTTCTCCATTGATTTGTTTGCAGCATACCTACATGATCAGAAAGGCCACACTTAATCTAATTCTGCGTCAACTTAAGCTTCAACAGATGGGAAAGATCTTTTAACTACTACTCCTAGTAGGAGCTGTCGCAATACTTATATTGAGGTTCCGATAATTATATCACAGTAAGCAAAATGCAAACTTTATACAATGAGTAAGAAGAGTCATATATTACATGTGAATGGCAAACCCATGTCTGAGAAATGAACTACCAGCTCCACAAACAGAGTATAGTCCGTCGACAAAGTCTGTTGGTTCTTCTGGAACATCAACAGGTTTCCATCGAATTTGCGTGGGATTAATAGCACTATTAACCTGGCTGAATTCACTCAACAGCTTCCCGTGTTTAGGCACTCGTGGTTGAAATGGTTCATGAGTGACTGAAGGCTTTATCCGATAAAGCCAACTGTTGCAAACAGATATAGCAGATACACATTTCAATGTCCAGATAATCTTATCAAAAACTTTATGTTTAAAATTAGTTCAAGTTAGACTATTTAGCTGCATCAGGCCATAAGCTAGGTGTGGAACTCACTCAAAAAGCGAGCTTAAAGAAAAAGGGGAGACCTAAACTTATAAACCGCCAACAAATCTCATGCCGGGCCGAAATGGGATCATACCAAAAATTAACTATCATTGACTATTATAATTGACAACTCAAAGTCAAACTTCATATTAGTATGAAAATCAAGGGCGGCCCTGGGGGTGGGCAGAATGGGCGATCGACCGGAGCATCAATTAACTAGGGGCATAAAACTTTAGATCAATCTATACTACAGTAATGTTCATTAGCCCACTTTTTAATGACTTAATAAAAGAATAACGATGTTGTACTGTAAATAAAATCCATCGATCTGTATGAAAGGTATAATCAGATGAAAGACAAAAAAAATCTTTTTCATATCAAGTTGCAGGCTATGCAAGATGCTAGGAGGAAGATGAAGGATTAATTGTCTATTATATATTTATTTATGTTAGGTAACTTTTATTACTGAAAGTTTCATTTTCACCTCTTCAAATTACTAGTTTATTAATTCCACTCTTCTAGGCCAAGATTTTATATATCATTGTAAGTATTCTCTATTTCTTTTCTTTAATTTTATTAAAACGCTAAAGAAAAACAGTATGTTTAATGTTGTAATTCGTCATTATATAGAATATATCATTTACTATGTTTTTGAAATTAAATGAAGTATTCGATATGATTTCTTCTAAAAGGTACGTTTATTCTAATAATGGTTCAATGTTGAAGTAAATACATTAAAAAAAATCAAAATTTTTGTTTATACTTCATTAGATATAGTACATGGCCACCAAAGTATACGAGAGGAACGTGTACGTGTTTGATTGTTTACTATGAGCAAAATTTTTTAGGGGCAATTTTTTATCGATTAGCCCTGAGCATCATAAAATATAGGACCGGCTCTGATGACAATAATCCACTAATGGCTATAAACCAAACCCCACCAAAATTAACCTATTTTTTGGGTAACCGAATTAGAGTAACTGCCCAGTACCGTTAGATTTCCTAAAGAATGTTTCGAAATTTCTTTTTTTTTTTGAACTAGTTAGTAGTTAGCAGTCGATCCAGGATGAAACCCAATAATTCACTCCTACAAATGTTTCGAAATTTCTAACAAACCAAACAGTTTGAAAATGGGACCAAGGGGACATCTTTGAATATTAAACCGCATAATCTCATCAGATATTCATAATAATAATATATAATTTATATGTATATGTATAGTATACCTTCGGTGATTTTGCTTGCGAGGGGCGGTAAAGGAAGTGCCGGAGATCTGTTCGGCGTAGAGACCAAGGGGACAAACAAGGGGACTGTTTTGACCGTGAGGTAAAGCTCCGGCGATGGCTTCCGATGAGAAGTGGTTGCCGAAACCCGACTGATATTCTGTATCTTCACTTGGGAAGTCGGAACATAATTTGGAACTACTACTAGTCATCATGTAACAAAATCTATTCTAAATGTGTATAGATATAGATGTAGAGATATATAGTGACATAGTGACGTGTAGATTTTGCTTTTCTATACAATTAAGGATTAGGCCTAATATTTAGGAAACACATTATTTATGTCTAATGTTTATCTACCTCGTCCGTGTCACTCGTATACATCATATCTAGATCTGGGTCATGAATTATTTATAACATATTAAAGATAAAATTAAATAATGAATTCAAATGTAAATAAAGTTATGAAAAAAAAATAAATTTAAATATAAATAATAATAATGTAAGAAAAATCAAAATAACAAAATGTAATAATTGAATATTGACGAAAGCATTTAACTTGTCCGTTTATTAATTTCATGTCAAGGTTGGTTGTTCTAACGGTTCTTTTAACCATACAATTATAAAACTTTTTGTACTTTTTGTTGTGATATTTGTTTTTCATGAAAGTTGTAGATTATATAGTTGTTATCAGTTAGATATATATATATATATATACTAAGTCTTTTACCCGCACGATGTGCGGCTATATAAAATAACCTACGTAAAAAGAATAAAAATGAACATGAACTAATATATAATAATACATTAAAGCATATAAATTTTTTGAGAAATATAATGATGTATAAAGCACATAAAAATTAACAACCCAATTACTTTTCATATTAAAAGTCGAAAAGAATTTGAAGATAAAATCAAAAAACAACTTTAAAAAAAAAATATATGACAATAGTGTGATGTGTCGACATAATTATGTAATCTATATATGAAACTAATGTTGGTTTTTAGGAAACATTTTGAAAGATACGATATTGACTCTCAATTCATTTATAGTAGATTGGTTATTTGTATATAGAATTTTAGAATTCTTATGAGAAAGTGGGTTAAAAAATAAGATAGTATAGATAAGTTCACAACCATTGAAGTAGTACTTAAAATAACACTTAAAGTTGTCTGAATTTTTATCTTTTGAGTTAAATACTAAAATATAATTTTGGTTTGGTGGTTGTAATGAGATCGCTTATCAAGTTTACTAGCAATGGAGTTTCTTGTATTTTTTACGAGTTATTTCTTTCAGCCTTAGTCTAAATTGACGATTCCTTCAATTTTTTTTCGTTAAAATACCTAAATTGATGATTTCATCATATCTCTTTCGTTAATGAAATTAAGAAGCAACCAGAGGTGGTTGACACGATTGAACTCTAGCAACGGTCAGAGGTGGTTGAACGGTTAAATATGTATGAATTCGTTTTACAACCTTAGATGAGGTGTATGAACCCGTTTTTACAACACGAGTCTGATTCCGTTGGTCGATTTCTCGTACTAAACTCACATTTAAATATGTATGAACCCCTTTTATATCTCACCATTGTCGTACTTAGTTTGTTACTTTGTTAGATGAGGTGTCCACTCTATTATAAAAATGATTTTGATAGTTTATTTTGAATTCCGACCTAAATGAAACATCCAAAAAAACTTTTGTAACAAATTTCATGGTATCCGTGGAATACTCCCCAAACAAGATAACATTGTAAACCAAAAACGCAAATGAAAAACCTAAACATTCGGGAAAGTAAATACATCAAGGTAAACCAATTGGTCTCTAAGACTGACCCTTGAACAATAGATTTTTTTATTTTTTTATTTTTGAACAGCTAGCTAGCAAAGGTGGAATATATTAGCATAAACTAGCAATTGGTTTGTATGTAAAACTTGTATAGTTGTATGTAGAAAAGTTTCAATTCTAGCTCCTATATATTCTAGTAAGGAGCTAGCGAAAACTGAAAAGTACATGTTAAGAAATGTAAAATTAATCTAAGATCTTGAAGTAGACTCAAGGGATGGTTTGCACAAATAACATGTCGATCTAGTTGAGTTGGAATGCCTAGAAGGCTAGCTAGGACAAATTCCTTCTAAATTTCCAGAAAAACCATATGTTAGTAAAACAGTACATAACCACGTTGAATTCACAGATCAAGAAAGTTTGGACCTATTTGATTTTTTGAACTTTTTCAAACTACATATTACATAAACTGGCTTATAATATTATGAATCTTTTTAATCATTTTAAAATTTAATTTTTTTGAGATGCTCGTAACGTAGTCAAGCTTACAAGTAATCATTGTAATGATATATTTTTAGCTATTTTTTCTCTAAGTATCTATTTATTTTTTGATTAAATGCGTATTGGCGTGAGCCAGTAATTGAGCTTGGGCTCTTTGATGGGGGACCGGGTTCTGGTCACGTGTATCATATCTATTATTCAGTTATTACGGGGGCTCTATGTTTAAAATTTGTAGTTTGAGTCTTTTAGTGAATCATTTGAACTATTTGAGCTTCAACTTGAGTCTGCCTCGTTCGAGCCAAATTTTATCGAGCTCGAGTGCTAAAAAGGAGGTCGAAATATATATATCAAGTCGAGTTTGTGCTTATAAACTAACTGCTCGAGCTTTTGTCAAGCTTTTTCAAACCGTGTATAGACGCATGTATTATATATATATATATATATTTGACATTTTGACACATTATAAAAAGGGATAATCTTCCGAACTGCAGCAGTTCAGTACTGCCCTCTCACATCCATCTTCTCCACGTGATGGAAATTGATTAATAAACCTCCTCCCCCCCTTATTTTCCCCTTTGCAGTTCCGATAAGGGAACTGCCAGCTGTACAGATATTATCCCCTTATAAAAATATACTAAGTATTACAAGTAGTAATTATAAAAATTTTTATAAAAGTTATCATTATTAGATTGTCTAAATTAGATTTTGACTTTTTTTTTTTTACTATTCTTTATAGGAAAATGCTAAACAAAGTTCTAAGGGCTCCACTTAACGTGCATAAAAAAATTGTACATTTCTATATTAAAAGTCCACCCTAAATTTTATAATAAGTGTACGACTAATTAATACACCTCAATGAAAGGCCTTAAGGCTTTATATATATGAAGTTACTTTTCGGAGTCAATGTTCAATCCATCATGAAAATAGTCTTAGAATTTAACATTTATATTATTTTATAGATTTGATTAATATAATTGTTTTTATTTTTAGATACTAGCTATAGCACATTTTTTTAATATATAACGGTATGTTAAACAATCCAGAAAGTCGATGAAGCTGGTTACAAAAAACCATCATCTTTTGACACATCTATACTATATGAAAGTTATGAATTTGAATTACACTACATTTTTTAGTATAAATCATATATCACTTCGTATTGCCGCATCATGAGTATACTTTTGTCAATCCTAATGATTGTAAATTTGCAACAAGTTGTTTTGAATGGATGATTAAATAACATATTCATGCCTAACCATTTGTTGAAAACTTGGTCTGATTTTAGTGCTATCAGACTACCTGTTATGGTCTTATGGATATATTATTCTATTTGAAACACATACATCCTAGCTTATATCATTTACAACGATACTAGTACAACCCATATTTGAGCCAACCTAGTCTACCACCGTCACTTACGAGTTAGGATCAACTTAGTTAACTAGTCTACCACCGTCACTTACGATAAATTTAGTTAACTAAGAGCAGGGACGGAGCCAGAAACTTTTTCGCATGGGGCAAACTAAAATTTTTAATTGCGATGAATATTTATTCAATAGCTGATGAATCAAACTAAATAAACTAAAATTGATGTGTTTTAACAATATATTAAAAATAAAAATTCATAGTTACATAAGAGATAGGAAGAAACAAACGGTTAAATGGAAGGCGGAAAAGTTATCATATGTTTTAAGAAACACATGAGAAAGAAAATACTTTAACTTCAAAAGAAATAATAAAGGTAAACTTTATTATATCTATATTATGATTTACATACTGTCGTTAGTGACATTATAAAGCAACTCCTATTAATAAGTATATGCTTTGAAGAACTAGTTAGCAAAGATTTGATCAAAATAAAAATAATGAAGGCAAAAGGCAAAAGGCAAAATATGTAAGAATGTAGCATGCAAGATTCGAAACCCAAACCCTAACCTTAAGGAGGTGTTTGGTATGATGGAATGGAAATGGGAGAAAGGGAATGGGAAAGACTTCCCTTGTTTGTTTGCGACGAAGAAAGGGAATGAGAAAGGAGAAAGGGGAATCAATTCTATTCTCTTCATTCTCTACAAATTGTAAAGAATGGGTGAGAATGGAAAAGGAAAAAAAATAAATTTAAGATGTTATATGTAATAAATGTATTATTATTTAAATTATTATTTTTTATATATATTCATTCTCTGTGGGTACCAAACAACGGAATCCATTCTCTTTCCAAATACTCATTCTCTTTCTCACTATTTCCATTCTCTATTACATTTCCATTCTCTATGATTCCCTCCTACCAAACACCCCTGAGTTTACATGGATTCCACTAGGCTACAAGATAATTTTGTTTTACTAAACATCATTACTTATACAAGGGGCAAAAGAATAATATCTAAAATAAATACGTTACGTTTTCGAAACTTAATGGGACAGCTGCCCCCATGCTATATTCGCCCCTGACTAAGAGCATATAATCATCACACGTTCATTACACCTCACCTCATAAAGAAAACCTCAATTAAACCATTTTATTTTTTTCAAAAAAAAAATTATAATCTTCGAAGTTTGATACCTTATAGCTTCACATGATATGGATCACACCCATGTAACCTCGATCAACTGTTCATTCCCACATCACTTGGCTTGGTTGACATGACCTTCATCATCCCTTGTCCCCATCACAGCGTCACGTATGACCATTACACCAATTACAACATGAAACAAAAATGCACCACCTGTATGCATAGAACTATAGTTCGATACACACCATGACATATCGTGTATAAGTTGGTTACATTCCAAGGTACTAAACCCAATTTATAATGTAAATTGATTATGTTCTGTCTATTCAAGTTACTTAAGCCTCTTAAAACATACGTACTTACATGATGTTACTATTTTGTAAATGTTTTTCGGTCCCAGACTATATTAACTTAACAAGATTCATATTAAAACCTTTCATAAAACTTTATAATGTTAATCACTTGACCAATTAACAGTAATTTAATCTAGATGTTAATTACTATTAGTATAAAACAAGTATAGAGTAAACAAATAAAATAAAAAATAACTATTTAATCATAATTAAAATGAATAAATTTGTACATTAAGATTTACGAAATACAAATATATATATCTATTGAATTCATAGAGCACGAATATCTAAACAAGTCTACAAACCGATAAATCAAATATAAATACAACTTATCAGCTTTCATGGTTTATGATATCCAACATCATGTACAACGATCGAAATTTGAAATGGAGAAAATCATAACAAAAACTTATAATTATATTTTGAGAAATGATTTAATCTTTCCAATTAATTAGTTTAAAAATTATTCTAATAATGAAATGATTACGTATGAAAAAATAAAAGAATAAAATTAAAAAAAAAATTAGTAGATATACATTCTTATATTTTTAAGAGAATTTATCATTTTTTAAAATATTTTTTTACACTAATATTATCTATACTATATTATAAAAAGAATAGTCCTTTTTATTTTTGGTAATGACCGTAATGTTAAAAATATGTAATATTTTCACTTAACACCCCTTAAAATACTTTTATATACACTATCCTCCTAACATTAATGATTAAATTACACTGCCAGTCTTTTATCATTTAAAATATGTCCATTAACCTTTTACATCAATTATATACACAACTCACCGCCGCTCCACCACCAACAGTCGTACAACCATCACACCGTCGCCGCCACGATCACCGCCGCATAGCGCGAATACTGTGCTAGTAACAAAAATCTTTATTAGTTTCGAAACGCGTCCCCGCCTCTCTCTAGATCTTCTCTCTCGTGAATCTTGTCAACACGATCTTCTCCTCTTCTTGTTAATAATAATCATCTTTCAAACCCAACCCAACACACCCACAAAAAAAGCAACAAACTTTCATCAATTTCACCCCATATATCTATATCTATATATCTATTTATAAAGTTATAATTAAATGGCGGCTTACAGAGCCGACGATGACTACGATTATCTTTTCAAACTAGTCCTGATCGGCGATTCGGGTGTGGGCAAATCCAATTTACTTTCAAGATTTGCTAAAAATGAATTTAATCTTGAGTCAAAGTCAACTATTGGAGTTGAATTCGCCACTAGAAGTATTCGTGTTGATGATAAAATTGTTAAAGCTCAGATTTGGGATACTGCTGGTCAAGAAAGGTTTCATTTTTCATCCCTTTCTCTTATTTGTATATATATTATCTGTATCTATAGTTTTTTTTATATATAATTGTTGATGTTTTTTTTATTTAGTTTTTGGTGATTTAGGATCTAGATCTGATATATTTTATTGGGTTTATCTTGTTTTTAATTATTTTGATTAAAGTTTGTATCTTTTTAAAAAATTATGGTGTTATATAAGTTTGATATCGAAATGATGTTGGTTTATTTTTTTAAATAATATTGTGCACATTATAGTTTAGGATTATGATTTTGGACTTTAAAGGTGATTTGTTACTTAGAAATGAAATGAATAGATTATATTTATAGGTGCTGGTTAAGTATAACAATTCTAGATGTAGAATAAATAAGAAAGAAGGATATGACTACAAATGGCGATGTTGTGTGGGTTTGCGATCGTGTGCGTCACTTTTCATAGTAAATTTGATGCACATTTGACACGTGTCGTGTTCGTATAGACGTATTCTTTCTTATTTGTTTTACCATAAGGTTTGTTTTACTATAATTGACCCTTATATATGTACACTTTTGGAATCTGGTTGATGCTATATGAATATATGATCTCTTTGTGGTCCATTTTTTTCCCGTAATGAATTATATTGATTTAAGCGTTTAGATGTCGTACGCTTATAGGTATAGGTGATATACCATATTCTAGGATGAACAAGCGCATCTTGTTGATGAGTTGTGATAGAGAATAAGGTTACTTTGTTGGATTACTTGATACCAAAGGAATATTCAAGGAACCTTTACATCTTCTAATGGTACACTTGATGTATCCTTAATTGTATATACCTAGTGAATCATAGATTTGGTATAATCTAAACTACACCTTTAAAGGAACTGGTTATGGTTGATTTGAATTTGGGGGGACTAATTAACACTTCTGATCCCTTCTGAAATTATAATGCATAAAAAGTAGTTTAAAGCATTATCTATGAATAAACAGCCAGCTGATCTGCTGATGTATAAAACTAGCAGTCTAGTGTATTTTGTAAAAAAAAAATATGTGATGACTTAACTATTCAGTCACTTGGTATCTACATTCTACACTAATTGTCTTAAGTGAGACTTGAAACCACAACCTCTCGGTTGATGGGTTGCCCCAATACTGCTAGTAGTAATATGTGTGACATGATACTGTAGAATGTAGACAGTTTCATCTTTATCTAGGTCGATGGGTACCTGCTAGATCAAAAGACTTTTGGCCAAATAGCCCAATTGTTTTCCAAACATTAACTTGTGAGTTTTAATTTTATTTATATGGATACATAAATGGGCACGTAAAAAAAGGTAACAATGTGCGTGGATATTTCATATTTGGGGTTAGAAAGCCAGTTTGCACACACAAAAAGGATCAAGCCTTCTGTAAAATTTCTTGTATGTTAGCCGGTTTTCATGTCTCGGGCTAGAAAAAGTCAACATGGTAAATTATGGAAAGTATACCGATCAAGTAATATGGTCACATCAGATTCCCCTAAACTGAATTTAACGAAAGTTTGCTGCTTTTGTTTATGGGTTCTTTTTTTCTTTATGAAAGGTGAAGCCCTTTTGTAGGTGCAAAAAGAACTATATTGAAATTTGGCCAAACCTTGTCACCATGTTGTCAGTTTTAAATCTTACATATATGCATACTAGACTTATGTTCGCGCAATGCGGCGACGGTGGGGTTAGTGATGGCGGAGGTGGAGGTGGTGGTGGTGACGGCGGTGGGGGAGACAGTGGGGCCGGTAGTGGGGACGGTGATGGGGGCGACGATTGTGGTGAATGTAAAAGTAGTTGATGTTAAAGGTGGTGTTGTAGTTATATTAAGTGTTGGGGGATCTATACTGTAAATTATTTCATTAATGGTATTATAGATATATTAGATGTTTAATTTAGTGAATAAAGGAGAAGGGTATTTTTGGTTTTTCAAAGGTAAAAAGTTTAAGGAAAAAAAGGGTGGTTTGTTTTATTAGATAATATAGATATAGATATAGATATTAATAAATAAACTTCTACTTATTGAGTCTAAGCTTATGGTCATGACTTCTTGTATTGTGACTAAAGGTACCGTGCGATTACAAGTGCATACTACAGAGGTGCTGTTGGTGCTTTACTTGTGTACGACACTTCACGCCACGTTACTTTTGAGAACGTTGAGAGATGGTTGAAAGAGCTACGGGACCACACTGACCAGAATATTGTGATCATGCTAGTGGGAAACAAGTCCGACTTACGACACTTGCGTGCAGTCCCCACAGAGGAGGCAAAGGCATTTGCTGAAAAGGAAAATACCTATTTTATGGAGACATCAGCTCTTGAGGCGTTGAATGTTGAAACCGCCTTTACTGAAGTGCTTACACAAATACATAACGTGGTTAGCCGAAAAGCACTTGATGCAGGTAACGATGCTTCATCTTTACCTAAAGGGCAAACCATTAATGTTGGATCAAAGGATGATGTCTCTGCTGTGAAGAAAGTTGGTTGCTGTTCTGCTTAAAATGTTTTAAGGTGAAGAGTAAGCATTTTAATGCTATATGAACTTATTGGGGTTATATGTGTTCTGTTCAATCGTTAATTGCAGTAGAACATGTACAACATATATGTTTGAATGTTTTTTAGGATTTGAGACAGTTATTTTTTTGAAGTAAATCTTGAATATTTCTGGAAGGGAGTTTGATCCTGCAAATTTATTTATAGGGTTTAATTGAACCACCAATGGTCTTGTCGGGTCTAAGACTTTTTAAGTAACATGTGATTTCTACGATTTTTTTGTAATATTTAAGAGACCATTTGTTTGATATAGAATGACTCATGGTACTGTTTCATTCTTTGCATTCTGAGTACATATGTCGTAAACCGTTTTCTTAACGAAGCAAAATCTCCTCGTGGGGGTTCTTAGTTTAATGCAAGACATAACTTTGACTACAATGACTATATGTATTAGATTTTAAACCGTAGACATAAATCTGATTACATATTTACATTTAGTCAATTATGTTTCTGACAACTAAACATAATTCATACACATTGCCGATAACTTATGTATCTTTTGTCATTGATTATACTACTTATACATCTCATGACCATCCAAGATCAGCAAAATGTAGCTGATTACTAAGCATTGAATTTGTAACAATCCGATTTATTAACACCCCTGGACAAAATTTTGTAATTTATCTTTGGACAAAAATAAAAAGTGATTAATTTAAAAAGACAGATTTATTTTTACATTACTAGTTTATTACATATATCAGATGACCATCAAATGTCAAGCAACGTGTACATGCATACAAGATATTTGAGCTTATAATTAACCAATATAAACACACATACCCCTACTTTTATCGTATAATGGATAATGAGATATGGATATGATCACAACCGATCCGTATCCAATCAACCCAGTAGAAATTAACATACGCAATAATAACGAATATAATAAAGATATGAACTACACAAAGCACGAAGGATATGAAAATCAGCAATACCTTGTAGATAGTGTACACAATGTACACGAGAAAGCACCAGTAGAACCATGCTGTTCCAACTAAGGAGTGGGCACTGCTTGAATGGATTGACCACCATGAATCAAATGGCTATTGCTATACACCACTGAAGGGTCATATATCGCAGAGCACTAGTGGCTCTAGTCCTTTCATCCGGCCATCAATCATAGACGAAGAACTTGAACTCTTATATGCACCATTAGATCCGTCCAAAACCAGGCTTACATTCACTCTTTCTAACCATGGCAGAAAAACTACCTACCTAAATCCAAACCAATAAATGGTGATCTTTTATGGTTATAAGACTTACAAAGACATTGTTCATATGCTATTTTCAACAAATTTTCAGGATCAGACACACCACTTAAAACAAGACGAGCTGATAGAAAGCTTTGGATCACATCAAAAAATTATCCAGAAAACAAATCAATGAGCATGTTTCACAGTATATTAGAGATGCGGGTTTCGCAGACGTATTTAAAACCAGGTTCCACTTCTTGGACCATGGTCTTGTTACCGCAAATGTTTAAAAGTGGGGTCATGAGACGCACACATACCACCTTCCCGTGGAAAAAGCGACAATAACCTTGCAAGATGTGCAAATTTTGTGGGGTTTATCAATCAACGAACCCGTTGTAAGCTGCATGTGGGAATCATTGGATTCATATTAATAGATGTATTAATGCCAACTATGGTTGGGTTTTTTTCCTAAGTGATTTAGAAATCAAAGACGGTAATAAAACATTCCTATTTTTATTTTTATAGATATTATATTAAGAACAAGATTATTTTTCCGCGTAATACGCGAGTATAGTTATTACATTGTAAAATTTATAAATTTTTGTTAAATTGCTGAAATTTTTCAAAGTTTGAAAATTATTATTTTATCTTTTTAATATAAAGCAAGCTAAGTAATTGAAAAAAAAATAACAATAACTTTACAAATTAACTACATAACTCAAGTACTAAAATTTAAATTAAATTATCAAAAAAGAAAAAAAATATGTGATTGCTTGTCTAAATTATAAAAAATATATATATATAACTTTAAGCACAACATCAATCTTACAAAGAAAAAACAAAGAAAAAAAATTATCACAATATCACATTGCATTATGTATTGCTCAACCAATATTAATGTTTTTTTCTATAACCTAACATATCCATTTAATATATTGTGTGGGCATCATGATCGTTGCAAAAATTATAAAACTTAAATATATACTTATCAACTTAAAAACCAAGATATATATGAATTTAGTTAAAAACCAAGATATATTAATGCCAACTATGGTTGGGTTTTTTTCCAAGTGATTTAGAAATCAAAGACGGTAATATAACATCCCTATTTTTATTTTTATAGATATTAGGGTTAATTACAAATTTAATATTTGAACTATACCTCATTTTGTATGTTTCATACCCCACATTTATTATTTACACTAATCATACCTAAACTATCAACTTCTTTACACAGAATGCCACACATTACTCGAAAAATTAAAAATGGAGATGATTATGATTTTAATGATTGTTATGATTGAAGGTGTATATATATATATAATACATATTTGGGGATGGTTATATAAGGCTATTTGACAACTAAACTTAGGTGAAACATTCACATACTAAATATTTTCTTATACTAAAAATTCATGGGGCCCAAACATTTATTCGTTAAACATGATATATTAAAAAATTAGTATGTGAGGATTTTCACATTTAAGCTTAAGTGTCGTACAACCTTATATTCATTTTTCCCTACATATATATGTGTATATATAAATACATCTACTAGTACACATTTTTATTCATGGATTATAATTACTCTTTTAATATAGTTGGAAATATACTATGAATTTTCTTAATGTCCTTTCCCATGTGATGGTTACCTTTCAAGCAACATTTACAACATTACCAATTTGAGTGGACCCCATATAATGGGATCTTACATAGACTTCCAGAAGACGGTATAGTAGACAGTGAAGTCATATATGGTATACTCTGGTTCGATGATTTTTTGGAGTACTATAGAACCGCATGTTGCTTACCGTGTTACGAGAAAACTTGGTTTCATACAAGATAATCCAATGAATGTGTTGATGTTGTCACCACTCCAACACAAAGAAATTCATGATACTACATGTATCGGAAAAACCACTACATGCGAAGTACATTAATGTTTGGGACCAGCGATACGAAAGGATCTTTCACGGACAGTTAGGAGTTCACACCACTCCTAATTACATGCAGTAATTATAATCCATGAATAAAGACAGATGTGTATTAATATATATATATATATATATATATATATATATATATATATATATATATGTGAAAAGTGAATATAAGGTTGTCTGACATCTAAGCTTAGGTATGGAACCCCTCACATACAAATATATATATATATACACACACACATATATATGGGAAAAGGGAATATAAGGTTGGGCTCGCATGATATTTATGGTTTAAAAAATTAGTATGTGAGTGTTCCATACCTAAGCTTAGATATCTGACAGCCTTATATTACCATTGTGAGAACCCCTCACATACCAATATTATATATAATTAACACTCAGGTAAGAACACCCTTAAAATAAGAACACTGTGAGAACACTTAAAAACATCATTTTGATGCATTAAAAGTCTATAAAACTAACATAGTGTATAAGTACATTATTTAATTGTTTAACAACATATTGATCCGTTAAAATCAAAAAAATCATGTTTTTGTTGGATGAATCCATTTTGATGAAATGCATCTAAGATAGATGCACAAAACAAAAAACATGATTTTTTCGATTTTGATAGATCTATGTGTTGTTAAACACTTAAATAATTATATTTAGTTATAAACTGTGTTAGTTTTATGGACTTATAATGCATCAAAATGATGATTTTAAATGTTCTCACTGTGTTCTTATTTTAAGGGGTTCTTATTTGATTGACTTCCTATATGTATGTATATATAGGAGGCAAATCAAATAAGAACACCCTTAAAATAAAAACACGGTGAAAACACTTAAAAACTTCATTGTGTACATTGAAAGTCCATAAAACTAACATAATGTATAACTAATTATCATTATTTAAGTGTTTAACAACATATTAGTCTGTCAACATCGAAAAAACCATATTTTTTTTATTTTGTACATCCATCTTAGATGCATATTCATTAATATGATGCATACAACAAAAAAATATGATTTTTATTTTAAAAATATTTTTACCGGAGTTTAGCCCGTATACATATACCTATAATAATCCATGATGTGACTACGTACATATTCGAGAGTGGTTTTAAATAAGAGGTAATCAATAATTATTACAATGATGGCAAACATGTGTGATGTTTCTATAACAATAACAATATTAATACTCTTAACAAAACTTAATAAGCCGAAACTGACAAAGCAAGACATGCCACGTCACATATAATATTATATCTAATATATATTACTTGTCCGTATCCACATTATTGTTAGAAATCGAAATCAAAAATCAAAATCAAAATGACAAAATAAAACAATGGGCCAACGAGAACGATTGACGATGAGTAAGTTGTTTGGATAACGAAAAGCATAAAAGGTGGCCCAATTGTGGATAACCTGAAAGTTTGATTGTGGGGCTTGTTTAAAAAATTCAAAATCCATGCATCTTTTTTTTTACGTATTATGTTGATTAAATTAAAAAATTCTATTTCACAATCTTTTTGAATTTTTACGATTTGGTTTCCCTGATCTGGCGATTCTAGAGGTTCAAATGGAAAAATCAAATTAATATGGGTTGAAACAAACCAAAGAGGAGGATTTGGTCTTAGACTCTTAGTTCGAGTTAGATTAAATCAAAAAAACCAATTTAAAATTAGCTAAATTCATTTCAAAATTTTATTAGTAAATAAAAAGTTTAATAAGAATTGAATCATTTTACATCATTAAGTACTTAATGAAAAAAAAAATTGTATTATTATAACCATTAATTAGAATATTTAATCCTCTCTGAGAGTAAATATCTCAAATTCAATACTTAAAAAAAAAAGGTAAATTGGGGGAACTCTAGCTCCGGTACTACAATTGGATATCTATCGACTCAACCCGTAAGAGTCATATGATGCCGGTACAATATCTTTATCCTAATCCCCACATGATCTAAACACCCCAATGGATCAAACCTGCGTTTTGAAACGTCACATGAGCCTAGAATTCATTGATAACAGATATCTTTAAAAAATTGCAATTTTGTGTCAAGGGGGGATCGCATTTTCCATAACCGCTACTAGGCCAACTTCTAATTGATAAAATTCAATATTTACTTACTGTTAAAGGTATATATTGAAATTTCTGATTCAGTCAATGTCGTTAGGCTTTGGTCACAAGAGGTTATAAACTAAAATTTCACAATAGCCATAGTTTTTTTAAATAAAAGTTAATTGGACCAGAGTGTTATAGTTGTATACCGATCAATGCCATGTGTTAGGAGTAGTACTCTTTTCCTTATTATTTAATGTGACATATTACTCGTCTACATACCAATCCTCAATTAAGAGTTGAGAACGAGTTATAAATTCCATTTTTGTTACAAAAATAGGTATTTTTAATTTTCGTTCACATTAAGCTTGCGTGTCTATATACATGTTGATTTCATTAATCACATGGAAATCTATAAATACTAACAAGATGATGAACCATTGGGGTGTTAGCCAAGTGGTCAAAAAGTTTTTCACAATGTGGTTTTTTCCGGGGCATTGCCAAGAGTCGAATCGACGTAGGCGTACTCGCGTGTGAGATGTTAGCCATTTATCTGTTGCTTTTAGAAAAAAAAAAACAAGATGATTAGACAATTGAATACATAAATGATATATATTGACATATACAAGTGAATTGCGATCATTTTTGACTAAATTCCATCGTATCTGGTTTAAATTCAGCTGCCACGTCTAACGTCTTGATACACGTAGATTGTCACGTTGTTAGAAAATCAATTAGTCATTAGATGAAAGTATAATTTACTTTCCTGTAATTACCCATTAATTTCTTGACGATAAACTCCACATTATTTATTCGCCATTTGCAATATAAAAATCGTATTCTATAGTTCTACGATAGACAAACGACAATCATTGGTCTATTTTCAATGCTCAATACATACAACGGACCCGGGCCCCTACGCTGGTTTAATTATGCAACCAGAAAAGTAATTAAGCCCAAAAAGAACAAAGTGAAGTGGTCAAAACCAAACTACATTAAGGAGCACCCCACCCCACCACACTTATATGGACCAGCCTAGTCATGTGCCCATGTTCCTACTTGCGTATGAACATCAAACATGTATCAAATGGATCATTAACAACTTGAGGTCTAAACTATAAAACAACTTTTTGTATGCATCTATACTTATAATATTATACTGTATAAATAAAGTATTGAGCTTGTTTGTAATCTATTAATTTTCAATATTGATAGTTACATAGTGAGTATATATTTGAGTTAATTGCAATATTGTTCCCTATGGTTTGTACATTTTAGAAAAGGGGTCTCTTTTTAAGAATTGTTGCAATGAGGGTCTCTATTTTGATAATTTTTTTGCAAAATTGGTCCAATTTTGACGAAACCGTTAAAGGGGGCAGTCAAGTGTGCATGTGTGCGGGTATTTACGTACTTTCCACCCCACAGAGACCCTCATTGCTAAAATAAAAAAAAAAACATAAGAACCAAACTTGCAACTTTTTTTAAAATCCAATATTAAATAATACCTTTTAATTTTTTCATAAAAGCAAAAATCTTATTAAATAATTAAATATAATTTTTAACACTTTTTAACTTTTCATGATTATTTATTGTTTAAAAAACAAAAAACATATTACCACTAAAAATTCTAAGACTTATATACTTTAATTTATGATTAGACTCCAATTCACAAAATAACGTATATTTACTTTCTAAGAATATATCAAAGATTTTGTTTTTTAATTATATATGTAAATTAGAATTTATAAGTTTTTTATTTGCATTTATTTAGTAGTATATTTTTTATTCCAAAAAATGTTGTTAACTTCCTCTGTGTTTGACACGAGAATAGATAATTAAAATACCAAATATGACATTTATATTATTTGAACAGAGTTACTAATTGTATGTTACAATCTCTTGAATTAAGTTAATTATTAATTATATTAATATTTGTAGAAAAAGTTTTATAAACTTACAATTTTTAAAAATCCATCACAAAATAATACGTTTTAACTTTTTAACAAGTTTTATAAACTTACAATTTTTAAAAATCCATCACTAAATAGTACGTTTTAACTTTTTGAAAAGTTTTATAAACTTGCAATTTAAAAATCCATCACTAAATAATACGTTTTAACTTTTTAAAAAGTTTTATAAGCTTATAGTTTTTAAAAATCTATCACTAAATAATACCTTTTAACTTTTTAAAAAGTTTTATAAACTTTTAATTTTTTAAAAATCCATCACTAAATAATACCTTTTAACTTTTTAAAAAGTTTTATTAACTTTCAATTTTTAAAAATCCATAACTAAATAATACCCTTTAATTTTTAGTGGTAATATATTTTTAGTTTTTTAACCATAAATAATTATGAAAAGTTTAAAAATGTTAAAAAGTTTAAATAATTTGACGGGCCCTTTTAACAGATTCGTCAAAATTGGACCAATTTTGCAAAAAATTCTCAAAATAAGGACCCCCATTGCAACGATTCTCGAAAAAGGACCCCTTTGCTAAAGTGTACAAACCACAGGGAACAATCTTGCAATTAACTCTATATATTTTTTGTGGGGTTAAAACCTTCTTTATGTGATGTATTTTTTAAAAGACTTTAATTTGCGTTTTGTCACTTTTTAAATCGGATATATCATTATACTTATGTGTTATATCTGTTTGGATAAATTCATTACATACAAGAATAGATCTTAATTAATTATCATTTAAAGTTGACTTAGGGGCAAGAGTGTAGTCGGCAAAAATTATCGGCAAGTCGGCTTCCTACACCTTTCACTTAGGCAAAAAACGACAACTTCAATCGGCGACTCCAATCGGCCAAGAATAGCTGATCCATTTGAACGTTTGGGTGTGTTGGAACAAGTGTCATTGACCGTTTCTTCCTCTTTTTTACACACACACACACACACACATGTATATATATATATACACACACGGTATATATACACACACGCCAGAAAAATTCCAAAGAAATCATCGCCGGAATTTTGTTGCTGAGTTTTCCGGCCATCCTCACCATTGAAGAGCTCACATACACATACCAGATGAAATAAAGAGATAGATCTTGTAATTGAATACCTCTTTTTCCGGCGATGCTTCCTTCATCGTTTTCCAGCGACTCCGCTACCTTTTGGAGATGTGAAGACCTCGCATCCAAATCTGTTTTCTGATGATACTTTCTTCTTCACTACTATCTTATCAATTGAAAAATTGATATATCATATATAGTATACATAATTACATATACATAGATAGAGGTATATAGATAGAGAAATAATGTGTGGGTAGGTGTGTGGTTATGATGGGTGATCAAAAATAAGGAGGAGAATTTTTTTATTTTTTATTTTTATATAAATGAAAGAGTCGATCGACATTTTTTTACTCCACTACACCCTCTATTTTGGTAACTTTTGGTTAAATTTGGTTTATTTCTTGTTTGGCCATGTGTCAAGCTTTGATTGGGTGTAGCCTTGCCAAAATTTGGCAAATCGGCAACTACACCCTTACCCCGTAGACCATTATTTTTACCTGTAAAATCACTCTCAATTCATTTATCACTTCAAATATTTCTCTTTCGATCTTTTCATTTTCTTCCATCCCTTATAAGACGCCTCTCCCTATATTTTTGAAAGAACATCATCTGCGAATATCCTATTGTTGCCCCGATGTTTTGCACGGGTAACCAGCCTGATAGTTCTAACTAAAGCATGTAGGATACAAATGACCTTGAGATTTTCTTTCCAACAATAACTTTTAAGAATATTATTTCTTTCATAACGTACGTTATTGGATTGCAAACCATTTTATGAACTTTTTTTAAAACAATGGCAACTTGAATGATGTTTTTCATTTTTTGGACTTGTTAAATTGGTAGTACAATTTCCTATAAAAAGAACCAAAAGGTGAATCTACCGCACATTACAAACAGAAGAGACAAGGACCAACCTTTAAACATGGTAGCTCATTTCCGTACTAAGAAAATGTAATTTTAGTCATTGAGGGTGGTTGAAAGCATATTCTCCATTCAAAATGTCTTTGTGTTTAAGTTTTAGAGTATCTATATATAGAAAATCTTTTTATAATGGATTGACTTGAAAATACTCAAGTTCAAATTTAAGGAGACAAAGTTTTACCTCTATTAATCGTCGTGTTTTTAGACGGTTTAATTGGGAGTTTCCCTTTATACTAGGTATTGTGGGTGAAAGGGTTAACTAGCGCGTACCCGATTAAGACAACGTAAGCTAGATCCCCTGTTGCGAGCAAATGATTTACACATTTCAAAAAAAATAAAATTAATCGTCATGTTTTTCCTCTCTATCAGATATTTGAAATAAACATTTCTAATTCGAAGAAACTTTCTAGCGTGGACCCGTTTAAGACAACGTATGCTAAACCTGTCGATTCGCGACACAAAGTTTCAAGCAATTTCACTTTTATAAAAATATAATTCTAAAAGTGTCAAAAAAAATTTCCAACTCGACTTCTCTTCATTTTATTATAAGATCCGTTAATGTTAAGCCATGTTAGTTTCTTTAAGAGGTATTTTATGAATCCGAGTTTATATACGCTTTTGAATGTTAGGAGCTTTTTAAAATGTTAGAAAAATTTTAGGATTTAAACCCTTTCCTATCCTATAACATAACCAAAGTCAAATGCTAGATTTTCTTCTGGTGGATATCGCTAAAAGTGGTTATCACCTGGATGGGATGGTGTACTCGGCGACCCATAGGCAAAATTCAGTAAATCGCTTGTCGGAGTCGCTCCATTCCAGACAACCTAAAATGCTTTATGTCAATATTTTTATAATATTTTTCTAGAACAACAAAAGATATTATTATTAATACCGATATTGATACTATGTCACATCTTTTTGTTTTAATGATAAATTATGGGTCTACGACATTGTCTCTTTCATATAAATTTATCTCTGAAAAAATTAATTATGGTAATTATCTTTAAGCCGTTGAACATTTTGTTTACATCCAAACTTAATTTTAAAACTTTAAGTCCTCAAGTGTCTCCAAAGATCAATCCCGATATTTTTCAGTTTTATCGTTGTCATTTAATTCAAATAGTCACATTAAGCAAGGGTACCGCTAAAAAAAGGTGATAAAATGTCACAACTCACTCTTATTACTATATATATGAAAACTAAAGGTGTGGGATTCCGTGGCTTAGTTTTTTATTATTTTTGTCACGCTGACGTCACCGTTCGTCATTTTCAATTTTTATTTTTATATTTTTTTAAAAAAAAATTGTACACTTTTAGAGTTTCTTTTTTTTACCACTTAACTTTGACCTTTTTAATTTTAGTCTAACTTTTTGTATACAAGTATAAGCTCAAAAGGGTGAGTATGGGTTGGTTTTTGCCTAAACCGAACCGATACATTCGGTTTTTAAAAAAACCAAAACCATTGGATTCGGTTTTTGTTCGGTTCGGTTTTGTCAGTTTTCCGGTTCGGTTTGGATCGGTTTCGGTTTTTGTTTTTTATACTTTTTTTTTGTTTATTATGTTATAAACTTAAGTTTCAATTTTGAATAAAAAAATTATGATATGGAAACTAAAATATATAGATGTTTCTTATTATCTAATTATATTTTTGTGTTAAAATTGCATAACTTTTATAAAACGAACTGTTTTTACTGTACGTTTTCATTTAAAATATACAATTTATATAGATTTGTACACTAAAAAGACAAAAGTTTATAAAAATATTAAAAGTTTTACAAATTATAAGTAATAAATATAAATGTAATACGAAATAAATATAAAATACATAAAAATATATTAGTTTCGGTTCGGTTCGGTTTTTGACATATGGAACCGAAACCCGATCCGATCCATTCGGTTTTTAAAAACCAAAAACCAAACCAATGGATTTTGTTCGGTTTTCGGTTTGGTTTTGTCGAGTTTTTTCGGTTTTTGGTTTTCCGGTTCGGTTTTGCTCACCCCTATAAGCTTGTATACTTTTAGAGTTTCTTATTTTTAACACTTAACTTTTGGGTTTTTTAACTTTTTGTATATAAGTACAATTTACTTTTAAATTCTAACTTATTTTTACCACTTAACTTTTGGGTTTTTTTAAACTTTAGTCTAACTTTTTTTTATACAAACTTAATTATAGTTTACTTTTAATCATCAATTTTTTTTTTTTGTTACTTCCTATTTCTTATTTTAAGGATTCTAATTTTTAACATCAAATTCAGTTTTGGTACCTACTTTTTTAGTTTCTATCTTTATAGTAAATTTTTAGTTTCTAAACTTTTAGTAAATACTATATATATATGTTCAACATCAATCTCGGACAACGCCCGGAAAACTATTTCATAACTAATTCCGCTTCTTAAAAGTTCTCCCATCTACTTGATGCCTTGTGCAGTTTAGCATATTGATACAATTTAGTATACACGATTACACATCTTTGTAGGTAAAAGTTAAAACCCTGTATTTAACCGGCTGATTTGATGTCTTTGGTTTTGATTGGAAGAAGGTTCACAAAATGAATACGAAAATAAATACTCCAAATATTAATGATCATCCCACTCTATATAGTTACAAACTTTGACTAGTTTTGTCAAACACCATAAAAAAAGCACATGACATAAGGAAGTGAGTAGCAGGCGCCGGTGAAGAAAGTAGGGCTGAATGCGTCTAAGTATTAAGATATCGTAAGTCACGTGTCTTTTTCGCGATTCTTTCTGTTTCAGTCCTTTCTCGCTAATCGAGACCACCCATGTGCATTAGCTATGCACAATCATCCTTGCCCTTGTTCATTCTGTTAATTACAATTTTGCCACTCACCTTTGCATTTGAAGTCTTGAACACACTTTTGTCTTGTTAATTACCATTCTATTTATCAATGATGAGTTGATGAAATGGGTTAAAAGTTTTTTGATGAATTATAGGTCTTAAGTTTGAATCCCTATTTCATTAACTTTGAGATATAATTAGTTTTTTTATAAGGGCTTTGACTTGGGTATATGCAGGCTAAAGTCTGAGGGGATAAGGTTTACCCCTATTAATCATGGTAGGGGGTTTTTCACATTGGGTATTTGAAATAAGCATTTCTACTTCGAGTGAGCTATCTAGCGCGGACCCGGTTAAGATAACGTATGCTAGACTTCTCGCTGTTGAATCGCGACACAAAGTTTCTAACGAAATTCACCTTTCAAAAAAATTTACCTATATACAGTGATCTTATTACAATATTGCCACTCACGCTGTATTTTTATAAACCAATAATGAGTATTGAGTAATGACTAATGAGTATCAACTCTTCTGTAACAAAAATCCAACAAATAATCCGAACTAAACTTTATTATATCAAAGATACATCTTCGTTAAGATCGAAATAAACCTTATAATTAATCTCGAAGGAAACCTTTTCAACATTCTATTGCTTGAACGAGTGAAGTTGACAATCAAACGTACTTTAAATATTCTAACAAACGTATTTATCGATGTCTAACATGTCGTAAAGTTTTATCTAATATACCATTGCAATGAATAACGTAATTATTAAAATCAAACTTAATACACTCGTAAATTGTGATAATATTTGCAACTAGACATGATCCTATTGACCTGTATACATGTTCATTCCCCAAATGTTTCGTTATTTTATATGCAATGTACTTTCTCTAACCCATTTCCATTTGTCAACAAAACTCCAAACTTATACATTATGCAATCTCCAATGTATATACTAAATCAGTATTATGAAGTAAAATTTGATCTAGTATGTTGAATAATAAACTTTTTTTTAAAAAAAGCATAATGGATAAATAACTAAAACCCCAAATTTGATATATTCATGTCTGGTTTTAATCCTAAGTAACGACTTTAAAAGTTTGTTTTCACATGTATAGATAGATAAAACATTGATAAGGTTCTTCATCACATTTGCATGTAATATGATTCAAACTTTTAACTCTTAAGAAAAAATCACAAATTAAAAATCTATTTTAACTAATGGGCTATCATCTCAATTGCTATCATCTCAATTGCAACTTATCTTTATTTGTGAAAACTAATTAAACTCATTAGAATAAAAATGGGTAGAGATCCCCTTAAGTTATCACAACTTGAGAAGTAAAATTGAAAAGATATTAATCATTAGATCAAAATTAAGGGTTTGAGATTTAAAAATAAGCATTAAATGTTAGTCATTAATTTCAATCTAATGGTTATAATCTTCATAATTTTATCCCTCGAGTTGAGATTAATTTGAAGGCATCTTAATCCAATAAAAAAAAATATCAAATTAAAACACACTAAATAGTAAAATTCCTAGTGACTTGTCGATCTATAACACAAAAGGCATAATAGTAATTTACACATGATGGGTCCAATTCCCACAAGGCTATGACCGTTACACTATGCTTAAAAAAACAGCCAATATATCATCACCTTACATTTATTGCCACCATATTTTCCTTCTATTTTTTTCACTCTGTACTACTTCCATATTACACACACATACACTGACAATGTTTATATAACAAATACCACCAATCAATCAATGGATTCCGACCGACCATCTCATCATCGCACCGGCGACCTCTTCGTTTGTTTCACGGCCCGAAACCACCACCATTCATCTTCCATGAGATCAATCTTGTGCTCAAACAGATCCGGCCCACGTGACCCGCCAATTTCACTAACAACTTCTTTAAGTAGAAGACTAAGAACCAACCGGAGCGTCAAAGGCGCCGCTTCTCCGGCGATGTTTCCTACCACCGGAAAGAAAAGATCCGGTAATGGGTTTGATAACCCAGAACCATCTTCTCCTAAAGTTACTTGCATTGGTCAAGTTCGGGTCAAGTCCAAGAAAAAACTGGGTAGAAAAAAACAGGGGAATCAGCAAAGATTGAGATCTTTATCAAGAAGACATAGTACTGGTGATGTTAGTTTTAGAAAATTAGATCATTCTCATGATGGGTTTTCAAAAAGTGCAAAACTTGGTGAAAATTATCAAATGGGCCGGTCAAAAAGTACTAATCTTGGGTCAAATCAAGATTTGTTTAAAGAACAGAGGAATAGCCATAACTATAGTCAAAAATGGGTTCATTTGCCTTTAACTATTTGTGAAGCTTTAAGGGCATTTGGGTCTGAGTTTAGTTGTTTATTTCCTTGCCGGAGTTCATGTTTTTCACCGGCGCCGGAGAGAAAACCGGCAGAAGAAACAGGGGAGGTGGGTTCATGCTCTGTTTCTGGGTCTTGTGCTAGGCTTTTCACAAGGTGGTTAATGGCTTTTCAAGATGGAGATGATGGTGATAATAGGAGGGATAGTCAACTAGTGGTCAATGATGAAAATGAAGAGGAAGATTGTAATGAGGATAGTGAGTTTATGGTGTCAAGAAGACATGTGTTTAATGATTTGGAGATTGTGAATAATAGAATTGAAGGGTTTATAGATGAAGCTAGAGTTAGTATTTGTATACCACCTAAAAATGCTTTGTTGTTAATGAGATGTAGATCTGATCCTTTGAAAATGCAGGCACTTGCTAATAGATTATGGGAATCTACTAATGGTCAAAGTGATGATGATGATGAGCAAGATAATAATGAATATATTGTTGATGAGTATGAAAATGATGAAATTTCACAAAAAAGGTATGATTTTTATGAGTCTAGAGAGAATGTTGAAGTGTATCAAGAAAAAAAGGTGAATCAAGATCAAGAAATTGGAGAAAGTAATGATGATTATGAAGATGATTTTGTGACATTTTTTGGATCATTATTTGAAAATGTGGATGGAGATAATGATGAAATGTTGGATGGTGAAGGATTGTTTGATACAGGGGATGAAATCCAAGAAAGTCAAACAGGGGAGTCAAACATGGAAAAAGTCAAAGACTTTGGAGGTAAATATGATGAAGAAGGGGAGTCCCAATATGGAGAAAGATCTAAAATGGCGGAAGAAACGGTTGACAAGTCAAAGGAGAGGGAGAGTGAGGAGTTAGAGAGAGAAGGGTTGCCGGAATGTTTATTGTTAATGATGTGTGAACCAAAGTTATCAATGGAAGTGTGTAAAGAAACATGGGTATCAAGTAAAGACTTTTTCCGGCGACCATCTAGCCGGAAGCCGCCACCTCCGCCGTCTTTGTTGACGGTCAGCAAAGATGGTCAAGGTAAGTCAAAGGTGAGTGATATTAGTAGCATAGATACTCTTGAAAGTGCTAAACATGATAAACATTTGGTGTCGGCGGGTGTGGCGGCGCCGCCACTTCAGCCTGGCCGGTCGTCGTGTTCATTACCGGTGGCGCCGTCTATGGCGGAGATGCTAGAAGAGAAGCTAGTGAATGCGGTAGGGTATGAGCCATTTGTTTTGACTAGATGCAAATCGGAGCCAATGAGGACGGCGGCGGCTAAGTTGGCTCCAAATAGTTTTTTTTGGAAAAATAGGAAGCTTGAGCCGTTGCGCCGAGCTTCGTTCGGGGTCGGCGCAGCTGGGTTAGGGTTTTAAAATGGTTTTTAGTGAAGTCAAATGCAGATAAGATAAACAAAAAGACCGAAGTGTGGGGTAGTGTAAACAGTTTTAGCACTAGGTGGGGTTGGCCATGTTGTACATTGTATTGGAAATTTTAGTTCATAATACACTTATTTTTAGTAGAATAATCTTGTGTACTAAATATTGCATTATTTGGTTATTGGATTGTCATTGCACACAAGTATGCGATGCAAGGATGTATGCAACTATGCAAGCGCATATTTATATATGCTAGAAATGTCACATTTAGGCTAGGATATTGATGGTTCTTGGTACTAGTTTACTAATAAATTGATGTTTTCTATTGTACTTGTATTTTCTACGAAATCGATGAGATTCCTGTAAAATTCACCATGTTTGTGAGTATTAGAACATCTTTAACACAAGCCTCACTTCCAACTTGTTAGCCTTGGTGTGCCGCTGTGCCGTACTCCGGCTAGATGTCAGCGTGTTGGGTGGTGTTTGTGGGTGTGGTGGTTCCTTGTTTGTGTGACTGAATGTACGTGTTGTGTATATGTATACTTGTATGTATGTATAATAAATGTTGATTAGCTTTGAGCTAGCAGCATTAACTCTAACGTATTCGATCTAACTTATAAGATGTACACCAAGAGTTATATGTAATTTAAAGGAAAAACCTCCTGACGTGTAACTCCGAAAATTCGAAGCTTGTAAAACCGAAGATGACTCACGAACACGTCACTTTGAAAAATCGAACCCGTGACCCAGGGTAAAATATAGAATAACTCGATCCTATTAATCTAGTTTTCACCGTCATAGAAACGGTCTAACTTACCTAGATTTCCACACAAGCACCAAGGAGCAAGAATACGGAAGTATCGTTTATGTGGTTTTTAACATGCTAAATATAAAAAGGCAGTTGGTGCAGAAAACAATGTGGAAAATGCAAACAGGCAGGGGTAGACAATCGAAGAAAAGGTGATTGCGAACGGATCAAAAGCTGTTCGAACCCACAATAAAAGCAAAACAAGAGGGGAACATTTTATAATGCTCATAGCTTAGTTTCATGATTTTGAAAAGCTAGTCCTTTCTAATCAAATTAATTTCAACAGTGACAAAAGTAAGCGAAGAACCATCCTTTTGGAAAACGATGGACACCCAAATAAGAATATGGATATGAATATATTGGAATATGTAGATAGCGATTTATCTTCCTTGAATTATACAGATTAAGAATAAAAACCTGTATTTACATAATTAAAAAAATAAGAACTATAAACTTATACTCATAAAAGAATTCTAGATAAAAACAAATTTCTTTTTGATAATAACTTCTTATGTTATATAGATTATTACATATTCTCTACTAAAATATTGATAACGATACAAAGTTGTTTAACCAAAAAGTTAGGTTTTTTGTTTCTCGTACACTATCATAACTTCCCATACATTATAACAATTGAGGTTTATTCCATACTTAAATACAAGTGATCGACGTACATATATCCCACAACCTTAAATTAATATGGTTCCTTCTTAGTTCTTAAAGATGCCAAGACGATTGGGTAAGTACGTAATTAGGCAACATCAATAAAATTAAACTGGGCCTAAATGGGTTTATGTAATCAATATGGGCCAAAAGGAGTAAGTTGCATTAACTTGGATTGGGCTACTATATACGGTTTATGTGTAATTTATACAGTATGAAACTATGAATTGCCAATTTATATACTAATATTTTATTGTGTTGTACACTAGAGCTACATAAAAGAAGTCCCGATTATTAGAGTGAATGGGATCTTCCACCCCGGCGTCGAAGCCCAACTCGTTCCATGCGATGTACGGAAAACGATTATCCACAGCTGAGAAGTCATAATCAACAAAATAGTCCAAAATTAAGCAAAAGTAATATCTTGTCCATCTAAAATAATTAAGCAAAGGTCCATATATAATTCTTAAACGTTAAGCATTTACCAATACGTATATTCAACCACATCTCCCACAATCGACAAACCACATGTCATATTATATGAATGCACTATGTCTTTTCTATGTACACTTTCTAAGCTTCCACCAATGTAATACGTATTTCGGTGATCATATTTAGATAATCTCGATACCAAATTAGGGGGGAAAACGTATCATCATCGCGCTCCCAATTGATATCCCCACATTGATCAAATTTAATTAAAGTTAACCTTTAGCGAACAAATTTCTTATATCTATTCGAACCCATTTCATCCGGTGGATATCAATATAGATGAACAAATGGACTTGAATGGATACACATATAGATGATCAACTAATACAAATGTGAATATTATGTATCTCAGGTGATCTATATCCGATTCATTTTAAACGTAGATGATAAATGATAGGAAGTATTGTGAAAGGAAAATAAAAAGTGACCCCTCCTATTTTGTTAGATTGTGAGTCCAAATATATATTAAAAAATACTTTATGATCTATCAATATTGCACACACATTGAAACAAAATGCTTTGACCATTAAATTTCTTGCAAAATTTCACATGTGCTCATCTGACAAACATAAGGACTTCTGCAATTGTCCTTACTTTAGTACGTCCAATACTTTCTTGTGCGTTGGTGTCGTATTGTCACTTGGAATCCAATTAGTTGGTTCTTTTTTATTTTTTATTATCTTAAATTTTATAGAATTAACGTTTTTCTTCCTGTTACTTTGTTTTTCTCTAATGATATCTTGATAAATTTTGTACGATTTTCAGAATGTTAAGCGGCCGAGCACCAAGTAAATTCGGTTAACATGTGAATTATTTATTCAAAATTTATTACCAATATAGCATGGTACCTGCACGTTGCAGCGGGTACCATTAACATGGCGCAAATGAAAGAAAAAGAGAGAGATATAGAGAGAGTTGTGTGGGTATAAATGAATACAAATGAAAAAAAGAGAATTTTTTTAATGAAGGGTAGTTTGGACATAGACAAGCTACCGTCGCATCCATTTCATTAGGAATTGATGATCTTTTAGCCCCCATGTAACTTTCAACATGGGGGATTTTTTTTATGTAGTATAGTCGTATAGATAATGTGATGGCATTATTATTATACCATATCCATATGTATTTAGCCAATGTGTAATGATTACAGGTAAATTGTAAACTCCACAAGATTTGTCGAGTAGGATTGCAAAATTTTATAATTTCTTTTTAAAACAGCAAGTTAATCAGTAGTTATTAATCATCATTCGAGACAATTCGAGACAGTTACGTCTGGTTGGAGAGCTAGTATCAATTGGGGTTAAATTGGGGTTATTGTGCAATAAACTAGTTCCAACTTTTCATCTGAAAATAAGGAAGTATACAACCAATACGAGCAAACAATTAACTAGTTTGGCCAAACCATTGATTGGACCAGAAATATATATCATTTGGGGCTCCGGTTTCTAATATCTCTTATTTTCAAGATTTTCCATATGTTGAAATGTATTAAAAGAAATTACCATGTAGTTTATTCCAAATTTCACATGTCGGGTTTGAAATTAAAAGTTATATAGCCTCAGCGACTATGTTAATTGTTAGTCAAAATATCTCAATTTCGCTTGGTAAATACTAACTAATCTATAATATAACTGAAAGAGAAGGTTGGAATATACTTGACACCCCTAATCCCCCTCTTTAAGCCTAATCCTCTCTCTTTATTAATCTTTTATTATTATTATTATTTAACATTTAATTCTTATGTTATTGTTATTATTATCTATTTTAATTTAGTTTGTTTTTCATTATAGGTTTGTTATGATTTCTTCTTAAAAAAAAATAAGACCACATTAGCTAAACTTGAAGCTCTTAAGCTAACACGTGTTGTGCATGTATAGACTGTTTCGGAGTGGAACAACAACAAAAAAAATCAAAACGTCCGAGATGGTTTTTATTGATAAATTGTTATGTATTTTCCAAATTATATACTTGTTGCAAATTTTTTATTTAACTAAATTTGGAAAAAAAAGGTACATTGGAATCAATATATATATATATATATATATATATATATATATATATGTTAATTTTCATATGTATCCTCTTTAGCTTTCGTATTGATTAAGTTGTGATATTGGTATGGTTGCTCGAATCATATTAAGCTTTGATTAATCTATTTTGAAATTATCCGTCTAATGAACGGGTCTGAGCACTATATGATATAAATTGATTTCCCTTTTTCGGTTCACGTACGCATGGCAATCGTGACATCGTCGTAATAATTATTTTGACTATTATTTGTCCTTGCATAAAAGATATAATTACAAGACAAGTTGGGTAAAATAGTAAAAACCTTTTATTTGAAGGTGTATGATGCATTCATATGGTTATATTTGACAAATTAAGGAAATAATAAATAACTAAAATAATATATATAAAATATGAAATAATGATATATGGTGCACCTACTTCATTAGAAAATGAATAAAGCCATCCTTGATGACTTGTACCAAAGTAAATCTAAACGTTTTCCTTAGTTCATACGCCGTTTTAAAGAAATCAATTCTAATGAGGCTGCTATCATATTTCAACCAACCCAGCCTAAAGCCAAAAGGTTTGGCTAGCTTGACTAAAGGATTTACATTTTTCTTTAACCATCGTTAATATATACGAGTATACCATAAGAGTTATGTGGTTTATACCGTTGACGACGACGACTTTGGACCCCGACATAACTAAGCTGTTAGACATAATGAGGAGCCATTGGAGGAGTTATGTGGTGGTTAAGGGTGACCATGACAACCCGATAATTTCTGTAAAACTCTATATTTTTAATATTATTTTTAAGTATTTATCCAATTTTATGGTAATTGGCAACCTCAGACTAGTAGTATAATTGAACTTTGTAGTTTAATTTTACACTTATTACTATCATGAAAACTGTTCGGGGTGACCCTAAAATAAAAATCTTGGCTCCGCAAAAACTCAACATTAAAATACCAAATCGAACATGACCTACAAATGAATAGTGCTAGCTATTTGACCTTAGTTATATATATATTAAGAAGAAAAGACCATAATGGAGGACGTGACTTCAAATAATTAAGCAAAGAAAGAAAGATAGATTATTAATATATATATATAGTAGTAAAACTTTTACTATATATGTTTATTAAGTTCAAAAGTTAGGAAGAATAAACATTTTACAAGTGGTGAAAATGACTCCATGTGCATGCTGCAATATCCATTAACCCAATTTCCCACCAAATCTCATTGAATAAGTCAAATCTCATTTTCAATTACCAACACCCTTTTAATAGACCATTACTAGTATATGCTACATTAATCTCCTTCAATCCTGATCACTTCAAGAAAAGAAAGAAAGAAAGAAAGAAAGAAACACACACTTGAGCTAGCTAGAAGAAAAGATAAAAGTAAAGAAATATGGGATGGTGGAAGGAAGAAAAGTTGGATTTAATCCTGGTGCCAGTTGGGTTCTTAATCATGTGCATCTATCATCTATTCCTTCTCTATAGATACCTCAATTGCCCTGAAGTCACAGCAATCGGCTACGAGAATCATAACAAGAAAGCTTGGGTTGAAAAAATGCTTTTGGTAAGCTGATCTCAGAAAAGTATTGGGAGTCATCTCTGGCATTCGTGTAGTTTAAAAGTACCAGTATATATAGTTTGTCATTCTAAAAAAACATGTATATAAGAAAAGCCCAAATACGCCTCATATTGATCATTACTGAATTTATTTTCTCTATTTTGTTAATTGGTTATGTTTTTTTTGTTGGCTTGATGCAGCTAGATGCAAAAGACAGAGGATTTGCAGTAGCGGTTCTTAACGGTCATTTATCAGCCTCGACTTCACTAAGTTCAATATCTCTAGTTCTATGTTCTCTTATAGGAGCCTTACTAGGAAGCTCATCAAATAACATTCTTACAAGCAGTTTCATATTAGGTGACACAAGTCAATCCACTAGCACAATCAAATACATATCGATTTTATCATTTTTCTTACTAGCTTTTGCTTGTTTTGTACAAACTACAAGACACTTTGTACATGGGTGTTTTCTTATAAGTATGCCAACTGGTGATGTGCCCGTTGATTGCATCCAAAAGGCGGTTTTACGAGGAAGTAATTTTTGGGCGGTTGGATTGCGAGCACTTTACTTTGCGACCACTTTGCTTTTATGGATTTTTGGCCCGATTCCTATGTTTGTTGGTTCGGTTGTCGCAGTGGTGGTTTTGTATTGCCTTGATATCAATAAAGAGCCCATGATTCAGTATAGTACAAACAAAACTGGGAATGGTGGTCTTTTGAAGAGAATTGGGCAAGAGTTATCCGAAGTCGTAGAGGTCTTTGAACATCATGGAAGGCCGTAACACATTCCTTCGAATCTACTTCAGAAAATCGAGTAAACTGAATGGAGATTAAACCTCTCTCTCTATATATATGTTATTGGCTAACTTTTATTTTTATAAATTTGTTGATTAATTTTAAGAGGCCTTGTAATAGTGAATGAGTATTGTAGCTATTATGTTTGTAAGAGAACCATCATATTTGCTGCATTATTTCATGTTCCTCCTAGATCTGATTTCCTTTTACATATTGTTAATTAATACGAAGAGTTGGCCACTAGCCGCCACTCTCTTGTAGCAACTTGGGTTCGAATCTTGTCAGAGGCAGAATTGAATTTAAGTGGTTGACTTACCTTGACACTATCTCTGCTGGGCTTATGTGGGTACCAATTTGGTACATGAGATCAAATGGTTCATATTAATCTACTGCTTTTTTTATTATTAATTAATTATTTTCACTACGTAGATAAATGTCCAAATAGTTTATAATAAAATAAGCATAATTATTACCATTGTTAACATATAATAATAGCATTGCAACTGGATCTGTATCTTAATTGAATATTAGCTGAAGTAAGACTAAAGACCATAAGGTAAAGGTTGAAGGATGTTACATGTTATGTTGTATAGTAGTAATTAGTGTAACAAGTATACAAGTCACTTTCTTTTTTATTTCAGCTTAATTTATTGGTTAGTTGTATGTGTATGTAACTAAGGCGTAAAATTGCAATTTTTCAATCACGAATAGAGCTTTCAACTGCAACTTCGCGTATATCTTGTGCGTTTTGCCGTTGATCAAGTCAATATGGTATCAGGGCATAGCAATGGAGATTTTTCATTGACTGTGATTTTGATTTTATGCTTTGGCTTGATTGTTAGTTTGATTGATTGCTGGGTTTTCTTCGCGGTTGCCTATTGATTTTGGTCACGGTTTTGTATTTTTGGGTTGGTTTAGGTCTGGTTTTGTGACTAAAATAGTGCCATCCACATGTCTGACTTTTAGTTTTCCAAACTTTGACTTGTTTTCAAAACAAAAAAAACAAAAAAACATGTAAAAGGAAATCGTATTGGGTTGTGGGTTGACTTGATGACCCAAACACCCAACCCAAACCCAAACAGAAAAGGTCAGTCTTGTAGGTTAATGGGCTGAGAATACACATCACTAATCCGGTTTCTTTCAAGTTGGTTTGTGTATTACTAGTTGGTATTGCCTACTCTAACAGTGATTGAAATTGACAGTACTTGCAAGATATATTGTATTCTTAAGTTTAAGCATTGCTCTTTCTATCGCATAAATGTTCCTACCTTGAATTATAGGTACTTCGACTTGTATCAATGGATAACCAATCCATTATTATCGGTCCCTCAAGGATTGGTCTCACGACCATTATAAAAGAAGGTAAATCACATAATACTATAACTAAGGAGACATGTATCCAAAACTAAAATTTGAAATAAGTAAACCTTAAAACAAGCATGATGTTTCCTCTGCTCATTAAACCTTTCAACAACTCAAGATGTCAATTGTCAACTATTAAATAAATTTGTAATAACATGTATTGATACTCAACCCTTTTATTTAGGATGGAGGAGCCTACCAAAGCCTATAATAGTATAATCTAACAAACATGATTAATAAACTTTTCCAAGTTGGGAATATGAGTATAATGACTGCATGTGAACTGATTAATGAATGATTGCAAAGATCCAACTAATTACCAAAGTCAAACTCAACATCCCATATATAAGCATATGCCATGTTCACCTCCCTCATCTCATCTCAACAAACAATAGCAAACAATTTAGAAGAGAGAAAATAGCAGGATGGGGTGGGTATGGAAGGAAGAATACTTGGATTTGATTCTTGTGCCATTTGGCTTCTTTATCATGTGTTTCTATCACCTCTTTCTTCTCTACAAATACCTAAAATGTCCTCAACTCACAACAATCGGCTACGAGAATCATAACAAGAATGCATGGGTCGAAAAAATGCTTCTGGTAAGCACTTGTGTTCATTGCAAAATCTGTTATTATGCTTTGCCATTTTTGTGCTCTAAATGAACTTGACTTGACTTATCATTGATGATGCAGATTGAACCGAAAGACAGAGGAATTGCTGTAAACGTTCTTAACTCTCAATTGTCAGCTTCAACTTCCTTAAGCTCAATTTCGCTAATTCTATGTTCTTTTATAGGAGTTGTGCTTGGAAACTCATCCAATCATTTTCTAACAAGCAAATTTATTTTAGGGGACACAAGTAAATCCACTAACTCCATAAAACACATTGCAGTTTTATCTTGTTTCTTACTAGCCTTTTCTTGTTTTGTACAAACAACACGGCACTTTGTGCATGGTTGTTTCCTTATAAGCATGCCCGTAGGTAATGATCCAGTTGAGTCAGTTAAGTGCATCCAAAAGGCTGTGAGAAGAGGAAGTAATTTTTGGGCAGCCGGATTACGTGCACTTTACTTTGCAACCACTTTGCTTCTATGGATATTTGGTCCGATTCCTATGTTTGTTGGTTCGGTTGGTACAGTGATGGTTTTGCATCTTCTAGATATGAATAAAGCGCCATTAATTCGGTATGGTGATAATAGTTTGAAGAAGATCGAGCAGAATGGTACTTCTGCAGTTGGCACTCTTGAACACAATGGAAGGCCATAAAGAATTAACAAGACAATAATCTGTGTCGTGATTAGCTAGTGAAGGCCATAAGTATTATTGTGTTGATTTTAATTGTAACGGTAAATTTGAGATTATTAATGTTATGTCATGTTCATATATCCAGCTCTAATTATTAATGTTATGTCATCTTCATATATCCAGCTTTAATTCTAGAGGGAACCGGTTTTAAGAGCCACTGTCTCTAGTCTTGGAAACATTTTTGCTCACGTCGGCATTTGAACTCTAGACCTCAAATAAAAGTCCTACCAAGTACTAATCCATCAATTGATGGTTGACATTGTTAATATTGTGTTGATTTTACTCACTATTTTCATAGCCATTATGTTGATTTTACTTTACAATATCCATATATAGCCATCTTTCAAGTTGCTACATCTAATTCCCAAACTTTATGCTTCCGCTGTCCCATTTACTTTCAATTTTTTACTTGTCATAAAATGATTGTCGATTATGATATATATACATTTATTATCCATATATAACTTTGTTTTTGTTGATATTGATGCTAAAAAGTAAGACCAGACAAGTACGTAGTCAGATATAGTTATTAGGATTTTCAATATATAGTTAATTTAAATGATGACATAAGCGAAAATCAATTGAATGAAATTGGACGATTTAATTGGTTAATAAGTTTAACTGTCTTATAATATATATTAAGATTAAGATTAAGATAAGATTATATGCATTCGGATATGGATAATAACTCAGTATGCAAAACGATTACTTTATTTAAAGAGTGACTTTAAAGTAACAATTAACCAAATTCATTGTTCCGTATTTCAACAGATGAAATGTGAATTTAAAATATGGTAAGAAACAAAAAATGTAGCTTAGTTCAAGACTGCAAGTCTTCAAGATGAGTAGCAAACTAGCTAGCAATGTTATTGGGTCGGGGGATTGTACCAGCAATGGGCTCGCATAAATATGCTTTGTTATGAAAAAGGCTTTTCTTGGTGGGCAATTAGTGCTCTCCTTGCGAGACAATTAAGTCACAATTGCTATAGTGTGATGGATTGTCTATGTGGAACTGTGGAAGCTGTATATCTTGCTTGTAATTGTTGATTGTTACTACATAAGTGTTAGTAGTGATTTAAGTAAGCAATAAGAATTATGTATTGGTCATAGATACATGTTTGCTTATTTAAATTGTATTATGTTGATCGAGGTGCTTTGTGAGTTAGTAGTATTTATAGTTATTTATATTTATTGAAATATATGTTCAACAATCCGACAATGGAATTGAAGTAGAAAAATATTACCTTTAACATACCATATATAACTATTCTTTTTTCTCAAAATTATATAATACAAAAATCATGAATTACCACAGTTAAGTATATTGTTCAAATAATTGTTTTACCTTTCAATATTATTTAGCTTAAATTAAGAATAACATAGTAAATTAAATCTATTCATTATTTCTATTATTATTTTTAGTCATATACTAATATATACTACCCGTATGATTTTATAATAAACTAAAATACAGTAAGGAAATGCCATATAACTTTGGAACACGGTAGATCGAATTATGATAAAAATGAGATAATGGACTTCACAATCACATACTATATCCCATCAAACCCACAAGCGGTGCACAAAGCCAAAAGGTGACAAAAATCCATGTTTCGGCGCACATCTGGTCATGCATAACATGTTTTTATCTTCCTGAAAGATAACTTCATATGAAAACCAAAGACAACTTATTAAATGTGGGGTAGATTAATCGTGATAATTTGTGGGGTAGAATAACAGTGACTGCGCAATATGGCGGTGGTTGTGGCGGAGATAATGTAGTTAAGGAGATACATGGTAAACCCAAAGAAGAAGCAACAGGTCCAATGATGAACACCTGCATGATTAGCAGACAAAACACCAAGATGAAAAAGATGCTATTTACTTGTACTTCATATTGTGGAAAAATGTAATTAATTAAGTTTGGGTTCATTTATGTAGAAATTGATAGTTGAGGGGGCTTTATGTAAAATGTTAAAAGGTTGTTAGGAGACGGTTAAATACTTTGTATTTGATTCATTTTTGATTAAAAAAAAATAACAATCTTTTTCCCTCTTAAATTCTTCCCCTTCAAATCTCTTTAGTAGTGTAGGGTGACTATTGATGGTGTAAGCAACGTCGAATAATGTAGATAAATGATATAAAATTAATTGATATAAAAAGTTAATGTAGATATTTAAATGATAAAAAACCAATAGTATAATTTTAATCATTAAAACAATTTTCTCGTCTCAAAACATATAAATTTCTAGATGGGTCTTTCTTTTTCATTAAGTTAATATAGATAGTCGGTAGGGTTAAAATTAGGGAAATGATAATGGTACCATTTATTTTAATTAATGTACTATACATATGCAATACTGGTTTGTATAGCCAGATGTAAATTTTATACTGTGATACATTAATCAAAACAAGGTACAAACATCACTTCCCTTAAAATTATGTCATGGATGAATGGATGTTGTTCGTATAGTTTGAAAACATGTGGTGAATAAATTTTTGTTCTAAAAAAAGAAAAAAGAAATGGAACATTCAATGAATAGAAGAACAACTCCAGCCAAGTTATGTATCAGCACTGGCTGTCGAGAATAGCAAGTAACAATAAACCGACCAAATTTAACTACAAATACTTCGAGAAACCTTTTAAAACATAATATAATATTATTCATCATCATGTTAAAATATTAAAACCCAAAAAATCATAACAAAAAATATTTACGGTTAGTGTCATATTTATGAATTTAACCGGATCAAACTTATGATTTGTATATCAACATGTTTTGGTGTAGTATATATAATATAATTAATTAATGTACTCGATTAATTAAGGCGCCTGGTATCCTGAACATATTATTAACATTCTTGATGCACATTAAAAGCAACTGCTCTTGCCCAAAACTTGATTTGTGCCTTGATGTCTTCTGATAAACCTTTATCAGCCCATCCCCCTGGAATTGTTGGTGGACCACCACTCATGTTTTTACTGCTACTCATTTTTATGTTGTTTTTGCTTCTTGATCTCTCTTTCATACTTTCATATTTCCTCATGTTACTAATCTTTTCTTGATTATTTACTTCGAGGTTTTGAGATGGGTATCGCGGTAAACTCGAACTTCCTGTCATAACCGCCTTCTGCATAAACAAAAAAAAATCACTTTAATTAATCATTTGGAAAAATGCAAAATATAATTAAGTTAGCCAAATAAATATTTTTTTATGTAACAATGATAACAATACTCAATCCTGTCAAAAAATATTTTGAGTGTTACACAATAATTAAATATTGTTGTTGTGTGATATTTCAAATATTGTTATCGCATAAATATGTTCATACTTTCGTGATTTATCAAATTATATATATATATATATATATATTTGATGTTTACCTTAGTGATTTGTTGAGGAGCTGCGGCCATTTGAGAAGAGTTAAGGGAGGCTTGCCTAATCAGCCTTCCCATCTTGAACTCACTCTCTTCATCTTCGATATCGTCTTCTACATGAACGTTACCAACTGCGAAAGCCGGCATAGACGATTTCCGCGTGAGATAATCACGACTTTGGTTTCTCCTTTGCGACTCATTCGACATAGGTTCTGTTGTGTTAGTGTAGAACAAAGTAGTGTGTTGCTCCATATATGAGTTGGATATATTGGGGTTGTTTTGTTTTTTTACACTTTTTGGGTTGTATTTAGGGAAAGAGGCGCTTTTGTCAACAAATGTATTACAAATGGCACCGAATTTATATGCGAAAACATATGGGTATGAGATTTTGAAAGCTGTCAACGGCGATGATTGTGATTGGAGGAAGCAAGTGGACCATGTGGGTTGGAATTGTTGGTTGAATTATAAATATGAATATCCTTAATATATGTGGTGTCTACTGTCTACTACTCATTGTTTTAGTGAAACAATTATATATGGTTCTCTTGATTATTGGTCTAAGATTTATTTAATCTAGAAGATTGTGTTAAAGCAATTTGTGCATATGCAAATACTAAAATCTTTAATAGTTTAGTAAATTTGTTTCGTCTACGCAAATGTATTAATTATTTAACTATTTAATTTATACAGTTTTTTTTAACAACGAATTAATAGTTAACAGTTAGCATTTAATGTAAAAACCGATACACATATATACAAATAAGGTTCTTGTAAGTTCATGTATTCTTACGATAATTTGTTCGTAAACATATGATAGTTATTCATAAACATTTATTCTTTTATTTTCATTCATTTGTATTAATATAACATTTTGACATTCTTTTTAAACTATTTATAATTCTTAAATTTTTTTTTTGGATTGTTTGTAATGTTTAAGCTACATCTTAAAGTTTCTAGCTATATGTTAGTTAAGTTGTGATTTGTTTGTGTTTGATTACGTTTATCCTTGTTTGTTTACGCTCATTTGTGTTTATTGATTATCACAAACCAACAAACATGAAAATGATTTAATTTATCAAAAAAATAATTTGAAGTGTGGATGGAATATCACAACGGTGAGTATGGACTATGGAGTTTAGAACCCGACCTCACTCTCAATATATATAGAGTAGGAGGAAATAACGCCAATTAACTCGTCAAAAAGTACGACAATTAATAAAGATAAATTTTGCCCTTCAGGATTTGAATTCATTTCTTTTTGTATTTAGCATAGTTGTCAAAACGCAAAGAGTTCAAATAGGGCGAAGGCGAGAGGCGCAAAAAAAGCGCACGTCCGGAGAAAAAAAAGCGCACTAAGTAAATGATTATAAAATATTTATATATAGTGAAAACTAATAGTAAAAGAAAAAATCAAATGTCATTTATAAAACCAAATATCATTCAAAAAATACAAACTTTTCAACCAAAAACTTCAAATTATTAGACTATGGTCACTACTCTGTGTCTTCTTCCCCCATTTTATATTTTCTATCTCTTCTTTTATCTTCTTAAACAACTATGGTCACTCATTTTGGCCGGAAAACATTAGATCTAGCCACGATTTGGCCGGATATTGAATGATTTAGTCGAATGTTGACCCATTTAACCAATTTGATCGCCATTGACTACCAGAGTTGACCGTTGTTGATTGCCTTTTTTATGGTCGACTTGGGCCTAGAGTTTCAGGCGCTGGAGGTGCACCTCGCCCGCCTTTTACGCCTAAGCGCAAGAAGCGCTCGCCTTTGACAACACTGGTATTTAGGTTTTCATAATTAGAAAAACTTTTCTTTTCCACTAGACTATTAACTGAAGGATGATTGATAACACTAGGTATACAAAAATTGTATCTGTATTTTTAGAAAGAGAACATTCAGGATATACCTTAATTATTTATATTATGTTATATAGTATTCTATTATTATTATTATTACTCGTATATGTTTTCATAGAAATCATTAATTGAGGTGGCAATGTGGATTGGTTGGATGGAATAAAGGGATTGGGTGATGCCAGCAAACCTCCCATGTTCTTGATTCTTTGTTTATGGACTTCAATGAGTTCAATCCTGTCATACTTAAAATGCAAACTAATATACTATAGTCTATAGAATAATGGAATAAAAATGTCACCAAAACAATAATGGCATAAATGATTTGCAATTATGTATTTAAGACGCATCATCAAATGATTTGCAATTTGTAACGACTTGGGCTCTACATTTCGTAGTATAGAGTACGTGCAAAACCATTATACAGTGAGGTATTCCCTAATGTCGAATACCAACTAACTGTTAGAAAAAAAAAAAAAAGACGCATAATCAGTTTAACAAAAGTAGAACCAAAACCGACCAACTTAAAAATGTATGTTAGAGATAAGAAAATGGTTGTGTGGGGTTATATAATTAGTATAATAAGTACTGTAACATAATTTCTTATTCATATGCCTATATGAACCCAAATTATGTTATAGCTATAACTATAATTAACTAACATATTACTCGTATATGTTCACGGTAAAGAAAAAACGAAATCACTGGATGAATCACGAAATATAATCTAATCGGAATGATATCAGTGTTGTTACTTTTTTTGTAGCACCAAACTAGATGTTGTTGCATCTATTATAGTAATTTAACTTAATTTATATATCTAAAAATTAACTTAAATTTTAAGAAATTGACACATGATTTCTACTAAATCTCTTTCCTAATCTTATATCTTAATTTGTACATATGTTTAAAATGATTTTTAAACCTATAAATTAAGTTGATTTATCAACAATAATTTTAATAACAAATAACTTAACCAAAACCAACCTTTGATCCTTTTTTCAGTTTGAGTCATTAAAAATACAATGCAATATAAATTTGATTACATATGTCAAAATCATTATGTCTAGTTTAAATGTTTGTATATGAGTGCAGTGATGGACCACTTGCACTTTGATACCATAAAAAATGTGGTCTGATAAAACATACCAAAAGTCAAATCACATGGAAAACAAGGCTTGGCACTTGACATAGCCATATCGAATATAACTTCGAACAGATGGTTGTAGATCATAAACAATGTCTGTCCTTCACAGGCATATATCCTTCGATACGTCTCACCCTTCGATACGTGTCATCCTTGTAATTGACAATTCGATTCGTACCTGTCACAGCATAGTGAAGTTTGTATAGACGACTGATTAGCCATGTAACAAACATCTCATGATCACTTGCCGGATGTACTTTGTCCAACGTATGTTTTTGTGCATCTAAAAGGCATTTGGACGTACTTAGCTACATGTAGATACCAACAAATTAATTTTATTTATCAAATATGCGTAATATATATTTGACATTTTTTTAAAAATGATACTAAAAATATATTAAAAATACTAGCTACTACCAAGTAAACACAACCATCCGATTAAATACATCCATCCGATCCATAATGAATAACAGCATATATTTGACTGTTAGAAACTACAAAAAACAAATGATGGAATTTATAGTTTCAATGAATTTTATGGTCAAACGATTCATGAGTCAAAGTGACGAGGCACTCAGGTTTTACCCATAAGACAAAGGTTTAAATCTTGTAAAGTGCAAATTCATACTCTATTCATTTCTAGTTTTGTTGGAGCCTAGAGGGTTTTTCCTTTGACATTGTTGCTCAACTTGTGGTAACGAGATTTGGTTTAGACAACCCACAATTCACTGTTGAGTTTGGACCTCACTATTCGACAGCGAGGGGGTTTGTTTTTATTCGAAAATACCTGTCAAACAAACAAATAAATTTTATACTGCATGAATCAAACGGATTCGCAGCCCTATTATATTTGTTAGTTCCACCCTAAAATCAATCTCTGATGTGTTTGTTCGATCATTTTTGTTCATTGTAACATTTTTATGGCAGATGAATTATGTTGTACGTTTTATTAGGTTTTTATGTTTTGGGTACTTAAACTAATAACATTACTTATAATGTATTATGTAAACTTTGATAACGTATTGTATGAACTTTGATATGATGAGTGTGAATACTTGAGATTTAAAATTGGTGATGACATCCTATGTAGCACCGAAACAGGTACAGTAAAGGGGTACGGGAACGATACGGGAACAGGGAACGGTAAAACTGAAAAATCAAGGATACGGGTACGGCAATAAAATACATACAAATATAAATTATATCAATTTTTTATAGAGAAATACTTAAGACTTGAACGATTATGTATAATTGTATAATACATGCTTGATCAGTGATCATTCATTGAATGTTTAGTGTTTAATAATTGGTTTTGGATTAGAAAAAATTTAATGTTGATCAAATTGTATATAATATAACTTGTCTGGGTTTGGGGAATAGAAAAAGTTCATTAAAACCTTGATATTAATTAGAAACCGTATGGGAACTTCAAAGAAACGTTTCGGTATATGTAGAAAATTCAAGGGAACGTTTCATATGTGTTTCGTACGTGGAAACGTTTTCATGGAGTTTCGGAAATGGGTACGACTACCTGTTTGAAGTTTCGGTGCATCATAGATGACATCTCTAAGATTTGATGATCTATTTGAATAAGACACGTATCAATAAATTTTGATAATTAATAAGTATCATTTATTAATTTTGAAAAAAAAAAGTTTTGCTAAACAAAGCCCTAAGGGCTTTCGTTAAGATGCATTAATTAGTTGTAAACTTACTATAAAATTCAGGGAGCCGGTATTTAATATGAAAATGTACAATTTTTTTATGCGCCTTAAGTGATACCCTAAGGGCTTCCTTTAACATTTTCCAAAAAAAAAAAAAAAAACTATAATAAATAACATACAGATTATTATTTTTTTTACTAACAAATGTTAGTTTTATTCAAGTTATAATTCTTATTAGAATCCAGAACCTTTAAAGAGGCAAAGACTCTTATCTTTCTTTTAAACCAATACACCAAAAGCTTATTAACATACACGCGAATAAGTACTTGTGCGTTGCGGCGGTAACATGGTGGGGTGATATCTAGGTTATAGAGTGTGATATGTCATAAAGTGTGATTAGGTCATACGAGTTGATATGTCATAGAGTATGATAGTCAAAAGTCTTAGCCGTACGGGTTCCGTCTTCGGATTTAAAAATTCGTCGAAACTATATCGAATGACATCTCTAATGAAAAAGCATGAAATTTTAAGAACACCCATATAATTTTTATAATTTATCGATGTACGGTTTTTGAGATAAAAGATTTTGAATAAATTGGAGGAATAAATGATTTATGGAGGATAGGAAAAAAAAATTATTGGTTGAGATTTGAGCAGAGAGAAATGGTATTATAGTTATTTTAGGTAAATATTTTATATATAGGAGGGACATTTTGGGGAACTACGTAAAATAAATATTAAAAATTTAAGTTCAATGTTGAAAATTTAGAGGAAATCTGTTTTATCTACTACTCATTTATAATGATTATTCACCTCCCTATTTTAAGAAAGGGTTAGAAAATAGTTAGATGAGAAATTACTAGATTGCCTTTAATAAACAACCCTTAAGGAAAGGGTTATTAGATATTACCAAAATTACCCAAAGTTAGATGGGAAAAAACTATATCTTCTTTTTTTTACCTAACCAAACATGATAAAAGATAGAATTCATATTCTATGCCCAATAAATTATAGAGAATTTCATGAACCACACACCCTTTTAAAACTAATCTTAAATATGAAACCTTGGATAGGATTTTGGTAAATTTTGGATACTCAAACAAACAAAATAAAGCAATAAGAAACATCATTAGAATGAAGGTACTGTAAATTTTGGATATTCAAACAAACAAAATAAAATAATAAAAACAATATTAGAATGAAGGTACCTCATCGCAAAACATTAGCTAAAAACAATGATACAGATCCAGATATAGCAGCCCAAGTGGGAGACAGCCTCGAGCCCACTGATGAAAGTGGCTAGAACCGGCCCACAAGTTATTAGCCCATTCAACCATTGAAGATAATAAATTTAGTTATGTTTTCTTGGTCGATACTTTATTCTATTGTTTCCATGTTTACTGTTTTGTTTTCCTATATATATTGTAAGACTCTTTTGGTTGAATGGTGAATTGAAGTCATCGAAAACTTTTGTTTAACAAAGTGTTATTACTTACTGATCTCGGTTGGCCGAGATAATCCACTCCGACGTTGGTAACTTGGTTGGCCAAGTATCGTCGCCGCTAGGTTTTTTTGGCCTAGGTTTTGTTCTTTGCTCGTGGATCCGCATCAAACAATCTCAAATTATAACGTGTCACTTGTTCTGAATTAAAATGTATTGAAACCGATATACGACGTATCATTTACTTGTTCTGAATTAAAATGGTTACATGTACGTCAATTACCCAATTTCTTTAAACTTTCTGTTATATTTGACATCCATATTAATTAAATGCACGAAAAAGTGGTACCAGAGCCCAGGATTCTCAGGATGTCAGGAAGGGATCGTCGTCCACATAACCGTCGATTCGCCGCCGGAGGCAACGGTGAAGAACGTGATCCTCGCGATGCTGAGATAGAACACCTCCGTCAACGGATTCACGAATTGGAAACTAACCCTTTTGCTAGGTTTGAAGAGGAGGGTGGAAGTTCAGAAACACCATCCATTGTGAATGAATCTGAAGATAGCAACTACGATTTTGACAATTTTTTTGCCCGGGGGCCCTGACAGCAACGTACCCTACCCCAGCAGCAACCCAGATCACCGCGGGGGCAACAACATCAACATGTTGATCATCTCAGATCTTTGGGTCTGCGAACTGAAATCCTTGAGTTTGAAGGACGATTACAACCCGACGATTTTTTAGATTGGCTTCAAACTATTGAACGTATATTTGATCTTCGTGCTATCCCAGACAACCTGAAGGTAAAACTCGTCGCTATTAAATTAAAAAAATCTGCCTCATTGTGGTGGGATCATGTTCAAAATAAACGTTTTCGAGAAGGGAAACATAAAGTTGAAACTTGAGACAAGATGAAACGAATTCTGAAAGCTAAATTTCTTCCTATTACATATAAACAAGATGCATATTTGGACTATCAAAACCTTAAGCAAGGTTCCCTTACTGTTGAAGAATTGATTAGTGAGTTTGAGCGCATGCGAATGCGTTGTGGAACAGACCAAGATGACGAACAGATTATTGCTCGTTTTTTGAGCATCCTACGACGGGATATTGCGGATGTGGTGATATTACAACAGTATTATTCTTTTTTTGATGTCAGTCGTCTTGCCTTGCGGGTTGAAGAACAACTAAACTACAAGAATAAACAATTAACTAAATTTCCAACAACCTCCCGACAACCCACAACAGCTCCTCGGGTTGACACACCCAAACCGAACCCAACAGTAACTCCATCTGTCCAGGCAGGGACATCACACGCTCTGAGATGTTTTAAGTGTCAAGGTTTGGGCCACCTTAAACGAGATTGCCCAAACAAACAAATACTTTCTTTTATCGATGAGCCTGCACCAACTTATGATACAGAGACGGAGGAGGAACCCTCTGAAATCATTTATCCTGATCGAGGTGAAATTTTCGTGTCACGTCGTTTTCTTAACACCATTCCATCACCATCTGATGATGATACAACATGGCTTCGCAATAACATAGTCAGAACACAGTGTACATCAAAGGGCAAAGTGTGTATGGTCGTTATTGATGGCGGAAGTTGTGAAAATATGGTGGCCACCACCATGGTTGAAAAACTCAACCTACCCACCCAAGTACATCCTGACCCATACAAACTTACATGGCTGAAGAAAGGAAACTTGTTACAGGTAACTCATAAATGTTTAGTTCACTTTTCCATTGGCAATAAATACACAGATGAAATTTGGTGTGAGGTGATTCCCATGGACGCATGCACATTCTTTTAGGTCGTCCATGGCTATATGATCGGCATGTCAAGCACGATGGTTTTCGTAACACATACTCTTTCAAAAAGGACGGCCTCAACATTACTTTGGCTCCGCTTAATCCACGCGATGAACCACCACAGTCATCGACAAAGTCTGATTTTGTAGGTCTCACGAAACAGCCAACCACCACACATGTGCTCGCTTTAGTGGTGATGGAAGCAAATCCAGAACCTTTGGAATTTCCCGCGTCGGTGCTACCACTTCTTCATGAATTCGCGGATGTTTTTCCAGATGATATTCCAGCAGGACTACCTTTGATGCGTGACATTCAACATTGCATCGATTTTGTTCCTGGTGCGAGTATTCCAAACAAACCAGCCTACCGCATGAACCCAAAAGAATACGCAGAGCTACATCGCCAAGTGACTAAACTTCTGGACAAAGGCCTCATTCGAGAGAGCATGAGTCCTTGTGCGGTTCCCGCTTTACTCGTTCCAAAACCAAATGGTACTTTTCGAATGTGTATTGATAGTCGTGCAGTAAACAAAATCACCATCAAATACCGATTTCCGATACCACGTTTTGACGATCTTCTTGATCACCTAGACGGGGCTACATTATTTTCTAAGATCGATTTGTGGAGTGGTTATCATCAGATTCGTATGCGGGTTGGGGATGAGTGGAAAACTGCATTCAAAACACGTGACGGACTTTATGAGTGGATGGTTATGCCTTTTGGCCTATCAAATGCCCCAAGTACTTTCATGCGTTTAATGAATCATGTTTTCAAACCTCTAATCGGCAAGTGTGTTATTTATTTTGATGATATTTTGATCTTTAGCAACACCTTGGAACAACATTTGAGTCATCTTCGCGAGGTTTTGTTGATTTTGCGAGCTCAAAAATTATTCGCCAACAAAAAAAATGTCAATTCTTGTCAGAGGAAGTCATTTTTTTTTGGGTTACTTGGTGTCGGGAAATGGCCTACGCATGGATCAAAAGAAGGTTGAAGCAATTACAACATGGCCGCCTCCGACGTCGTTCCATGAAGTGCGGAGTTTTCATGGACTTGTCTCTTTCTACAGACATTTTATTAAAAGTTTTAGCACCATCATGGCACCAATTACAGAATGTTTGAAGAATAGTAAGTTTTCTTGGTCTACTAGTTGTCAGTCTGCTTTTGAACTTCTAAAGAAGTTTGTTACAGAGGCTCCTGTACTCGCCTTGCCAAATTTTGATCATGTGTTTCAAGTGGAGTATGATGCTTCTGGTTTGGGGATTGGTGGTGTCTTAAGCCAATTGAACAGGCCGATCGCATTTTTTAGTGAAAAGTTCAACGAAACAAGAAGTCGTTATAGCATATATGATAAAGAGTTTTACGCGATCGTCCGAAGCCTTGAATATTGGAGACATTATTTGCTTCCCCATGAGTTCATTCTCTATTCTGATCATCAAGCATTAAAATTCATTCATGGGCAGGCTAAGCTTAATCCACGACATGCAAAATGGGTTGAAACTTTGCAAGATTTTAATTTTGTCATCCGTCACAAAGCCGGCAGTGCTAATACGGTCGCCGACGCCCTTAGTCGTCGTCCATCCCTCATGATCTTGTCCACCATTCAGGTTGCCGGTTTTGCACCTCTCAAAGTATTATATAAAGATGATCCCGATTTCCAAGCTATTTGGGAAAATTGTAAGGTTAGTCCGTTTCGTAATTATGTTCAACGTGATGGTCTGCTCTTTAAAGGGAATCGTTTGTGTGTTCCTTTCTCTTCATTCCGGGAATCGATTATTCTTGAATGTCATTAGGGTGCTTTAGCAGGTCACTTTGGCAGGTCAAAAACCGTCTCACTAGTTACTAAGCGTTTTTTTGGCCAAAGCTTGTACATGATGTGGTGAAAGTTCTCAATCGTTGTCGCACTTGTCGTCTTGCGAAACTCATCACACTAATCAAGGGTTATATACACCATTACCCACGCCGTCCGGGCCATGGGAAGATGTTAGTATTGATTTTGTCCTTGGTTTGCTACTTACGCAACGCAAGAAAGACTCTATTATGGTTGTTGTGGATCGTTTTTCTAAAATGGCTCACTTTGTCCCATGTTCAAAAACGTATGATGCTTCAGAGGTGGCAAAGTTGTATTTTTCTGAAATTGTTAAGTTACATGGGATACCAAAGTCGATCACGTCCGACAGAGATGTTAAGTTTGTGGGCCACTTTTGGCGCACACTTTGGAGAAGGTTGGGGGCCACGCTGCAATTTAGCTCTTCACATCACCCGCAAACAAACTGAGGTCAATAACCGTAGCTTGGGTAATCTTCTTCACTGTCTCGTAGGTGATAACAAAAAGCAATGGGATCTTACACTCCCACATGCTGAATTCGCATATAACAGGTCTACTCATAGTTCAACCGGGCGTAGTCCTTTTCTTGTGGTTTATGGGCGTAATCCGTTTACACCCCTTGATCTTGCACCATTGCCGGAGGTTCAGAAGTATAGTGCAGAAGGAAGTGATCGGGCATAACAAATCAAGTTGATTCATGAACAGGTACGCGACCAGATTACTAAGCATAATTTGCAATATCAAGCTCGTGCCAACAAACATCGCAAGAGAGTGGTTTTTCAAGTTGGAGACCTTGTCTGGATTTTCTTGAGGCGTGAGAGATTTCCACAGGGACGTTTTGCTAAGTTGCAACCACGTGCTGATGGTCCATTCCGTGTTCTTGAGCACATTAATGACAATGCCTATAAAATTGATTTACCAGGTCATTATGGCATCTCGGCTACTTTTAATGTTGCTGATCTCGCTCCTTATGTTAATGACGAGCCTTTTGACGATGACTCGGGGGCGAGTCGGTTTTTAGGGGGGGCGGATGATACGGATCCAGACATAGCAGCCCAAGTGGGAGACAGCCTCGAGCCCACTGATGAAAGTGGCTAGAACCGGCCCACAAGTTATTAGCCCATTCAACCATTGAAGATAATAAATTTAGTTATGTTTTTTTGGTCGATACTTTATTCTATTGTTTCCATGTTTACTGTTTTGTTTTCCTATATATATTGTAAGACTCTTTTGGTTGAATGGTGAATTGAAGTCATCGAAAACTTTTGTTTAACAAAGTGTTATTACTTACTGATCTCGGTTGGCCGAGATAATCCACTCCGACGTTAGTAACTTGGTTGGCCAAGTATCGTCGCCGCTAGGTTTTTTTGGCCTAGGTTTTGTTCTTTGCTCGTGGATCCGCATCAAACAATCTCAAATTATAACGTTTCACTTGTTCTGAAATAAAATGTATTGAAACCGATATACGACGTATCATTTATTTGTTCTGAATTAAAATGGTTACATGTACGTCAATTACCCAATTTCTTTAAACTTTCTGTTATATTTGGCATCCATATTAATTAAATGTGTAAAACAAATCTAATAAAATCTTAATTATTGAATTATAATCAAAATGAAAAAATGGATGCACGAAAATTTATAAAACACAATTACATAGTACAGACTGATACACAAAAATCACGTATATATGATAGATGTAAATAGGATAAAACCAAAAATTATGATGGCTTCCATGATTATCGATACCCCGAACATGATGCCCAACGAATGAAGAAAAAAAAATCATTTTATCTTTTTATCTTTTTTAATTTTTTCAGAATTAATTGACCGTTCTTGGTCATTTATATATGTTGACCTTTTTTACTTTCTATTTGCCACTAATTCTTAATCTATCAATCCATATATCTATCTGGATGTCCACATTTGGGCCAAGGAGAAATGCTTGGTCCCATACACAACGAGGTTGATTGATAAACTGTCTTGCTTCACTACTTGTGTCAGATACTCACATGTTACCGAAACATTTGAATGGTATATATGATTCAAAACTGTTTGATCAAAATATAACTGAATAAATCCCCTTGAATAAACCTTTTATGTACACTGGTTTCAAAAACAATTACTACTTGATTCTAAATGTATCATAAGATGTTTCAAAATGAGGTTTAATCTTGATTTACAAAGCATGAATTATAAATTAACCTAGACTTAGTATGTAGCATTTGATGTAATTTCCATTTGGATTTTGTAGTAAACATAAAGTGTCTTAATGCTTGTAAAGGAGTTTGTTTTCTGTATAACTTTATTTTTATCTTTATTATATACATGTATTCGTGCAATGTGACGAAAACTGCCACTTCATAGTTAGATAACAAAATGATAAGGGTCGTGACTTATTTCGCTCTACAACTTGTTTAATTTATATGGTTAAAACTATTGGTGGGTTTGTAAAATGAGTTATAGGATTTAAAATGTTCATAGTTTTTTTGGTATTAAAAAATGATTGTAATCAAAAGTAAAGAGTTTGAAGAGAAGTAAAGAGTTTGGGATTAAACTATATATAGTAAGATTAAAATGACGATTAAAATATTTAGATGATAAATGATCATTTAAACCATTGTGAGACTCAAACTCAGATGGATTCTTTTAAAGTCAAATACTTTATCAATGAGTCACCGGCCTTATTAATGATCATTTACAGACTTGAAGGGTAGACTCGTACGTATATATTTATGAATGTATTTATGTATGGATATATGAAGTACGACTTGGATGTTGATAAACAATTGAGACGAAACAATACGTAATGTTGTTCACATGTTTGCAAAACGGCTCGTAAAAAGCTGAAAATGACACCTAGTAACTTAGAGACCTTCAGTTAGGCATACCCATATAATGCAGTCTTTTTCTTGACATCATTTTCTTTGTAGTTCCTGGTTTATATTGCTGATCGTCTCTGATAAGTTGTGGAGGACAGACATCGCGGATGCAAGTGTAACATGTCTACGTGATCCCAATGAATACAAAGGAAAAAGGTCAAACTTTTAATTTTTTAGTGATATATAGAGATTATCCATAACTTTCAAAATGGATTATGTAACAAAATGATTGAATTTGTTAAGTTCTTTACATTTAGATTATGTAAAAATACTTATATTTGTATAGTTTTTAGATTTTCTTTTCGAACTATTTACAAATTTTTTAAAATTTTTGGATACTTTGTAATGTTTAATTAACATTGTATTATCCGGCTTGTTTGCGTTAGTTGCATTTGATCGTGAATGCGCATATATATGAAGATAAACAAATGAACATGAAAACATTTCAATATTCTAATATAAAACTTAGTTGAATAATTTGCCGTTTTTTCCGGGGAAAAAAACATTACAACACTTTTTTAACACATTGTGATTGGTTTTAAAGTTTTGTAACCTTCTTTGGTTTCTATTAAGATAAAGATACATATATTTGTATCATCTAGTATTGAAAAATAGTTGGTTTTTATCGGCTTTGAGAACCATGATATCATCATACGGGATTGCAGAGAGTTGTCTCAAGTATTTTGGGTTTTGCCTAATTCGGGTTTCTCAGATGGATACATTTAAACTCTTAATTATAAGGGGATAACTTCGGGTTTCTCGGGTAAATATATACATTTCTTGAACTCTAGATGGTTAGGGCATCATAGAGATAGCTCGGGGTTTGCCTTCGCGGTCATCAACCCTTGAGGGTAAAAGCACCCTCATCTAGATCCGTCCCGTCCACAGTGTTAAATTAATACAAACTATTACTTATAGTTGGTTAAGTATTTGTAGGTATTCTTTGGATATGAAGTGTCAAGAATTGATGCAGAGGGACTTAAACTGTGCAAATACTAAAAGACACAAAGCTTGGACTGTAAGTGATCAAAGCAAGGAGTTGGAGGTGGAAAGATGTAACTTCGAGTAGTATATATACTATCTTATTTTTAGGGTTAGAGATGATGAGGAACGATTTATATCTGCTTATTGATTGATATTCATTTTCTCTCTTAATATTTTCTGTATTCATATATATATATATATCATATCGATATATATATTCTGATATATTCTCTAATAATCATCATCTGGGTGATTATATTTCTGTAATAATAACTCTATAAACATTTAATTCTTTTCATAATAATCTCTCATAGTTTTGATTTCTGGTGATTCATATAATTTTTACATGGTATCAGAGCCAGGTTCGGTGGATATTGATTAGTGATTCGATTTAATTTCAGATCTGATTAGATCTAGGGCGTATTTCATCTGAAACCCTAGTTTCTAATTTTTTGGGGTTTCTTTGATTAAGTTAGGGTTTCATCTGGAAACCTTGGTTTATTTTCTTCCGTTGCTGTTAATTGGTGTTTGACTCAATTTTTCCTTTGACTAAGTGAATCAAGGAAAAATTAGGGTTTCTGAATTTCATTTCAGATCTTGATTACTTCTCTTGACTAAGTGAATCAAGAGGAGAATTAGGGTTCTTCTACCATCGGCATAAATAGCACTGTATTGTATTCTTGTTCCCTATTTTAATTTTTTTTTACGTGGTTGATTCTACTTTTACTTTCTTCTCAATTTAAATTTTTTAATATATATATATACAAAGTTTTTTTTCTCTCTTTTCACATAAAATCAATTAAGCTAATACTTGACTTGCCATCATACGAGTGGTTAGGAATCCTGTCACTGGCTTTTTTGAGTGATTGAGATTTATGTTCTAACATTTTTTTGAGAAGATAGTATCTGTGGTTTCTTTTGTGTGATTCTTGCTATTTGTGTTTCTGTGTAAACTGTATTGTTCTTGAAGTCATTATCTGTTATAATTGTTCTTATCTGGCTATCTGCTCTAATTGTTCTTAATTCTGTAAAAATGGTAAATACTCCACCTGGTTCTGTTCATGGTAATACTCCACCTGCTTCTGTTCATGGTAATACTCCACCTGCATCTGTGCATATTGAAGAATCTGATAATGAAAGTGATCTTGAAATTACAAAGATAAGTAAACTTGATTTTGGTGATCCTTTATATTTGCATTCCAGTGATACTGTTAGTACTCCACTAATTGGGTTTAAATTACTTGGAACTGATAATTACAAAGTGTGGTCATGTGCTATGGAACTTGCTTTGCATACTAAAAATAAGACAGGATTTATTGATGGAACATGCTTAAAATCTGAGGATAATCCTGTTTTAGCCAGTCAATGGGATAGATGCAATGTTGTTGTGCTTAACTGGATTCTAGGTTGTGTTTCACAAGAACTTTATCTTGGTCAAATTTTTTCAAAAAATGCTGCTCTTGATTGGCAAGAACTTAAAGACACTTATGATAAAATAGATGGCTCAGTTATTTTTAATCTTCATCATAAAATTAATTCTTTGACTCAAAGTGGTGCATCTTTATCTGAGTATTATCACAATTTGACATCTTTGTGGAAACAATATGATTCTATGATTACATTACCTGTTTGCTCTTGTGCTGCTTCTGCTATTGTTAAGAGTCATACTGATATGATGAGACTAATGCAATTCTTAATGGGATTAGATGAAGTTTATATGGGTGCTAGATCTAATATTTTACTCAAAGATCCTTTGCCTTCTGTGAAAACTGCTTATGCAATTATCTCAAGAGAAGAGTCACATAGGGCTGGGCTTAATGACAAATTAAATCATTCTGCTAATGCTTTTGCAGCTAAGTCAAATTTTTCAAAAAACCCAAACACTAAAAATGGTTCTTATAGACCATCTTTTGATTCTAAGAAAACTGTGAGATGTTTATTAACTGTGGCAGTGTCATTTAATTGGCCTCTTTATCAACTTGATGTGAATAATGCATTTTTATATGGTGATTTGAATGAGGAGGTGTTTATGCAACTTCCTCCTGGGTATTTTCATAAAGATAGTAATTTGGTATGTAAATTGAATAAATCTCTTTATGGGTTGAAGCAAGCACCTAGACAATGGAATTATAAGTTGTGTTCTGCTTTAATTGAATTTGGTTTTGAACAAAGTAAATCTGATTACTCTTTGTTTACAAAAAAGAATGATAATGTATTTGTTGCTATGCTTGTTTATGTTGATGATATAGTCTTAACTGGTAATAGTCAAGATGAAATAGAAAAAGTAAAATTGTTCATGAATTCTAAGTTTAAAATTAAAGATTTAGGAAGATTAAAGTATTTTCTTGGTATTGAAGTCCTTGAAAATAATTCTGGTTTGTGTTTGTCTCAAAGGAAATATTGTCTTGAAGTATTGAATGACTTTGGGCTTCTTGGTTGTAAGCCTGTTCATATTTCTTTTGAGATGAATTTGACTTTAAAATCTGATGGTTCTAAGAAACTTGATAATATAACTGTTTATCAAAAGTTAATAGGAAAGTTGATTTATCTAACTTTAACAAGACAAGATATAAGTTATGCTGTGCAATGTTTGTCTCAATTCATGCATTCTCCCACTCAAGATCATTTGAATGCTGGATTAAGAGTTTTAAGGTATCTTAAACAAGCTCCTGGTAAGGGTTTACATATTCAAAAGTCTGATAAATTTACTTTATCTGGTTTTGTGGATTCTGACTGGGCTAGATGTTTGACTACCAGAAAGTCTGTTACAGGTTTTGCTATATATATGGGTAATAATTTGATTTCTTGAAAAAGTAAGAAACAAAACACAATTGCCAAGTCCTCTGCAGAAGCAGAATATAGAGCCTTGGCAAGTGTGACTTGTGAAAGTATTTGGCTTTTGAACCTTATGAAGGTGTGCATTCTGAAATTCCTGTAAACTTGTTCTGTGATAGTAAAGCAGCTTTGCAAATAGCTGCTAACCCTGTTTTTCATGAAAGAACAAAACATTTTGAGATTGATCTTTTCTTTGTTAGAGAAAAAATATGTGCAGGGGTAATCAAAACTAATAAAATTAAGACTGAACTTAATATAGCTGATATTTTGACAAAAGGTCTAGGTTCAAAGCAACATTGTTTTTTATGTTCTAAACTTGGGTTAATAGACATGTTTAAGTAATAGTTTGAGGGGGATGTTAAATTAATACAAACTATTACTTATAGTTGGTTAAGTATTTGTAGGTATTCTTTGGATATGAAGTGTCAAGAATTGATGCAGAGGGACTTAAACTGTGCAAATACTAAAAGACACAAAGCTTGGACTGTAAGTGATCAAAGCAAGGAGTTGGAGGTGAAAAGATGTAACTTCGAGTAGTATATATACTATCTTATTTTTAGGGTTAGAGATGATGAGGAACGATTTATATCTGCTTATTGATTGATATTCTTTTTCTCTCTTAATATTTTCTGTATTCATATATATATATATCATATCGATATATATATTCTCTAATAATCATCATCTGGATGATTATATTTCTGTAATAATAACTCTATAAACATTTAATTCTTTTCATAATAATCTCTCATAGTTTTGATTTCTGGTGATTCATATAATTTTTACACACAGCTCCTCCATCCCAAATGCTTCTTTTTTTTTTTCAATAAGATAATGTGACCATATATTACGTGCTATAGATGTAATATATTGAAAAGGAAGAAAACAAATACGAGTATAAAGTTCAATAACTTCCTTTGACTGACCTTTAAAGTTAGATAATTGTGGGGAAAAAAGGATAAAATAACACATCCCATGTGATTCGAACCCACAAACACATAGTTGATAGTAAAGCAACTTGCCTATTAATCCAAGTGACACTTTGCATTCTTAAAAGTTAAAACTCAACTCTAATATCAGTTGTTCATGGTGCAAAAAGATTTATACCACATACCAAAAACTTGCCTTGTAAATTTTGTTTTGCCCACATAACTTGATTCTTGACCACCTAGTACACTAGCTTTAACATTTGATTGTCAATTGCACTCAAGCCTCGACGTCTCGTAGACTTTTATCAATCTTGTCTTGTCAAAATTCACTAATAAATTATGCGCATCATACTTGCTAACACAACACACAGCACTGTAAATAAGCAATTAGATATGAAAATCAGAACTGAAAGTAACTAAACGAGTTCCTAAAGCTACTCACAAGATGCAAGCTAGCTTCTTCTGAAAACGGGGTATAACGGAGCAAGATTTCTGCAAGACTTTCAACAGTTGATCAATATTGCGAGAGCATAAAAAGTAGATTCAGACAGAAGTCGAGATCAAAATTTTGTTTTTTTTTCCTTTAATCTCTTAAGAAGTTTTAACACCTATATCCGCAATCAATCAAAATTGCCAAATCAAAGCCAACTAACGCTGCAACGTCACATCAACCAGAAGGCTGTTTGGTCATTACTATATACTCTATAAGAGAACAAAGGCATAGTGTCTGAAATTTACAGTGAAAAGAAACATCGGTTTCAGGGTCTAACACGGTTACTACACCATTTCTGAAAATTAATTCTGAATCAAGTCCATGTCCAGTTGTGCTGCTGCTTTCTGAATGGCAACCACACTCCATCCCCATGGTTACTCTATTTCCAGAAATTTCACATTCACAAGTCCCCACTTCCCGACTTTCAAAAAATGTCCTAATATTATCCCGACTTTCAGATTGACAAAATTCCCTTACAGCTGTGTAAAGATTTAAAGATAATGATGTTACTGTGTCATGAACATCCTCTGTTGTCCAAGTACTTGATTTGTGCCACTGACTGACCAGAATCCTTCGCATCACATGCTGCAGGCTGAACATGCATTTCGAGCAAAAACGATACAAGCATACACCAGACGGAGTAACTGCAGACTTAGCAGCTGGGTCCACAGACAAGTCAATATTCATATTTTTATCAACTGAGTTATCATTTGCATCAAACTTTACAATTGAGCTACAAGGGCCATCATTTTGGATGGCAACTGATTCTTCACAAGCAAATCCATTAGAATGTACCATGAATTTGATCTCTGAACATTCTAGAACCCCATTTGACCCGTTTACTACGTGAGTATGAGTATCTGCTTGATCCTTGAAGGAAGTAGACCCTTGAGTTTCTATAATATGGTTCGATTCGTTAATCACAGAAACTAACTGGTTGGTGTATTCATCTCCTACAGTATTTTCTTTCTCATGTTCCAGATGTTGTGGTTTGTCCATGCAATTTTCACCTTCAAAAACAGCATCTTCTGTAGTCTTGTTCTCGTAAAGCTTTGTGATTGACTTAAAGGGTTGAGGTGCCTCAAAACTGAAATAGCATAGGATGAGAATTAAAACTTCTTTTATTTGCTAAATGTCACTTTTGACCCATTTACTTCAAGAATGGGTCAATTTGGTTATGTTTATCTCTAAACGATCAAACATGTAGACCAAAAAAACTAACATAGAATAGGACCGGGTCAAGTAGGTTGAACGTGTCAAAAGGTGCTCAAAGTGTAATTTTGATGCATAAACTTTCCTCATCATTCTATCTACAAAATTAGATTATATCTAAAAAAGTGTAATTGTTTGTGTACTATATCTAACCCTAAATATCCATGGAAAATAAAATTCAATAAAGAGTGTTTCTTGTCAACCCAACAGACCTTTGTGCACCCAAAAACCTGGTTTGAGTTGTTACCCACCCAACCCATTTTTACACCTCCATTCATTACCAAACATACCTCTGCAGTGTGTATGCCCAGCTATTTACCATATCTTCAAGATAAGCGACTTGCGATAACAGATGAACAAATTGGTATCTATCTTTCCCACCCTCAACTTTGGCATTAATTAGTGAAGTTAAAATCTCCAATACCTCCCGAACAGCTGCTGAAACTTCTCTTAGGGAGGAGTACACACCTCTATAAGCTGATAAACCAACAGCAGTTAAGCCACGAACTATACCATGTTTTTCTTTGCTTTTAACATTGCCAGAACTATCATTAGGTCGAATAATACAAGAGTTAAAAGGCCAGCTCTTCCAAGGCCCATCAATTTCAGCAGAAGGGCCTTCCTTTAACTTCGATGTTACCCAACAAAGTTCAGCAAAATGGGGATATTGCAAGATCTGGTAGCCAAATGTTGATATTGCTGACAACAAGTTGGATTTCCCTTTCTCCTCCTTTTTGTTAGGCGGGGGTGTAGATGTTTGAAGTTTTGACCTATATTCTATGGCTATGTCAGAGTCTAGGTTAGCGCGTACTGTATCAACGTCAGCTTCAACATTGCCATAAGATTTATTACCCATAATTGAACTTTCCTGAATATGCGTTTTATGATGAATCAGCTCAACAAAATATCGAGCCACGTCATTTGATAATTTAGTTGCAGATGAACCGATGACCATATCACGGTCAAAATTCCCCTCAACATGTACAGAATATCTTGGTACAGTACTCCCTGTGTTATTTGAAGAACTGAGATTCTGTTTATTTTTGCCAAAGAAATCCGTAATTCTTAGGGGGAGCAATTCGAAAGGAACTTCAGTTGTGGCCTGTTAAAGCATAAAATTAATGATTAAATCATGAAATACCATAAGATGCTAAAACATGTCAAGAATGAAACTTCTAGAGATTGTTTTGCCAGAAATTTTTTAAAAAATCTCTCACCAATATCATCAAGGATGAACTGATGAATATGGACTCCGCTTGCTCGACAAATGACCTCCAAAGATCAGAGGCCCTTGAAACTAAATCATCAGCATCGGACAATCCAACAGATTTTGATGAGACACAATTGTCTTCGCTCACTCGATGGCATGTTTCTATGGCCCACAGATCAATTCTTGGCATGAATACCATACATGAACCAACACTGGCGCATCTCACTGCGAAGAATTCAACCCATTTTTTAGCATAACACTAGTCAAAATAAAATCCCAAATCAAGAGATAAGCACTTCTATTTGCTATAATTCCCGAGGGTTGCAGAGTTATTACAAAAGATGCATGAATAATTTAACAATAGGATAAACTGTACCGGTGTACCAGCTAAATAATTTAGAGTGAAGATAAGCTAGAATGTGAAAAATAAAAAAATAAAAAAAATGTGGTTAATGAGTTCATGTTGATTCATTTGAAAAAAACCTGAATATTCTTGAATAATTTAGAGTGAAGATAACCTGAATATTCTTGTAATCTCCCTTGCTCATGTTGATTCATTTGAAAAAAACAATAATAGTATAAATGTATTACCATATAATAAGTTAATGAGTTCTCACAATCCTCTGGTATCAATAAGTAATAACTTCCATGAAAAGCATCAACAAGAAGAAGCAGATTTAAAGCCAACAGCAAAAGAGATTAGTGGCCAATAATATTGAATTCAAAGTAGTTTGTTTGACATGTGAAGTCCGAGAAGAAATTCCACACTAAATGTGAAGTCAAAGTACATGATTTCACATCAAATCATAAGTCAAAAAAGTAGATGATTCCACACCAAAATAGCATGACTCATAGTTCTCAGCTTAATATATATTTTATCCACTTAAAAAGTTTTAATAAATAGCTGATTTTTAGATGAGAAAAGATTTGAAGATTTAGAAGCAAAAGATAAGCAAACAAGTCTACCTAAAATTTGAGTCAGCCCCTGAACCATGTCTCCTGCTCCTTCCTGCAACATGGTAGCCAAATCGACTTTCTGAAGCACAGCATTTCCAACAAAAGAATGAAGGATGCAAGAAGCGAGATGCCTCTGGCCACTTCTTGGACTACCAGATATTAATACACAAAAACCCAGCTTCTTTCCAGATGAATGAGATAGACCAGACACCAAATTATTTTGCAAGAATCCATTGTGCACTTTAGAGGGTCCAAACTTAGCATGCTGGTCATCAGTATCATCATTAAAGGCGTCCAAACCAGAAAAATTATTATTTAAAACCAAAACATTGGCACGTAACAGATTTGATTCTACATCCCTTGCAACATCAGCTTCTTTGAGCAAATCCTGAACTTGAGACCACCAACAGTCACTATTCTCTTTCTTTCTATCCAAGGCAGAGACAATTACAGTTTTGATAACTGCTGCAGCTTTAGAAAGAGAAGGCGGCAAACAGACACGTTCATCTAAATACAATGAAACAAGAAAATCCGAAAGTGATTGCAGCATACATGGAAAAAGATGAACCGGAATAGGAGACGAAACTATATCGTTAGCTGCCATTCCCGCCTCTCTGCGAGAACACGGAGGTGGTGCACTTGAAAGAGCTTCCAACCAGTCTCTCTCTTGAACTGCAAATGTGGGGAGAACTGGACGTTTACCATAAGGCCCTTTCTCTTCAGCAGTTGTGAGAAGCTTTTCCCATGGACAACTCCTTTTTAATGCTATAATAGCTGTTTGAGTACAAAGAGCCTGCAGGTCAGCACCAGCAAACCCCACGGTTTCTTTTGCAATCAACTTCAATAATGATCCAGCCACAGGTGTTGGCCATTTCTGGGTATGAAGTGATAGAATAGCTTCACGATCTTTAACTGAAGGAAGTGGGAAATAAATTTCTCTATCAAATCTCCCAGGACGCCTTAAAGCTGGATCGATAGCATCAGGACGATTTGTTGCACCTATTACTACAACTGATCCTCTTGATTTTAGACCATCGAGTAGAGCAAGTAAAGTGGACACAACAGAATTATGTGTCTGGTCTTGTTGCCTAGTGCGTGAAGGAGCCAAGCCATCAATCTCATCGAAGAATATTATTGACGGTTGAGATTTCTCAGCCACCTGAAAGAGAAGTCTGAGCTGGCGCTCAGCATCACCAACATATTTCCCTAAACAGTCTGCACCTTTACGAGCAAAATAAGCGATTCGTCTATCGCCACGTGCACACGAACCGATTAATGAGCGAACAACCAAAGTTTTACCAGTTCCAGGATATCCATGCAAAAGGACTCCTCTAGGAGGAGTAAGCCCAATATTGTTAAAGAACTCTGGATATAATAGGGGCAATATAACAACTTCCTTCAAAGATTGGATTACCTCTTGAAGCCCACCAACAGATTCCCAACCATGGAAAGGTTGTTGGTTTTCTGATGTTGACCCTCCAATATAAACAGGGGCAATCCTCAACAAATCTCGCTGAAGCCTCTTGCTTTCACGTTTTAAGAATTCCTCATCTTCCCCACAATTCTCTAACCACTTCTCTTCTGCTTCATGATCCTTCCGCCAGGCATCATTACAGAGCTTTCTCAGTTCTAATTTCAGCTTTTTAGTTTTAATTTTCTTTAATCTGTCAAAATATTTGCGTCCATGTGGTTGAAATAGATGTCGATGGTCTGTGCAGGCTATGAGAAACTTACGGTGATCAAATATGCAACCGTTTACACGAGCACAAGGCTGCATAAAAGAAAGGAGAATGATTAGCAATGAGATTTATATACACTATTAATTGTGTTGCTAAAATAAAAGGCAGAAAGATTGATATAAATAGATGATAGATCTGTAGATAGATTATAGAAAGTAAGATTTTAAAAAAATAAATACATATATACAGCCAGAGAGGTGAAAAATAATACCAACAAAATGCTTACCAGGTGATATGTTTTTGGGCACCTGTCCACACGGCATCCAATTGTAGCTCCTCTCCTACCACACCTGCTGCATTTCAATACCTTCCCTCTGAAAAGAGCTGATCTCACATTTTTCAAGCATCCCAAACCGGCAAAATAAACCTACAATCATAAGCATCAATAGTGAAACAACAGGTATATATAGTCAAATAATAGTTCCCCGATCATTTACTACACAATCCCATGAGACTCCAATCTGAGAGTGTAAGTTGGATATTATGTAGAGCCAATAGGCCGAAGTTCAAGGAAAAAATGAAGCCAGCAAATTAGATACAACATTAACACACATATCTTCATAGATACAACAATGGAGTTCCATCTACAGGAAAAATGAACTCCGTACTTCCGGATAAGCTTTTCAACAAGAAAGAGCAGTGGGATAAAAAACTGAAGTTAAAAAATTTATGAATAATTCAATCTAAGTTTTTAGTGAAATGATACAAGCTAGTTAGCAAGCAGAAGCCAGCCTAATTCTTGAAAGATACATTGAAAACAAAAGTTTCAAATAAGTCCCTGAGCAAGGTTATTCTGGATAACCAGTAGTGTTAATACCAGTTCTCCTATCTAATGTCAATTTTCAAGTCCTTCAAAATACGTGATTAATACAAATCGCCCATCAGATCCTCACATGTGATTCTCCCCTACCATTAAATGTCATTATATATCACTTCCTTAGATGCACGTATCTTCTCCTGGCAGTACAACATTAATGCTATGTTCTTGAGTTCCTAATTAAAAGAAAAGAAAAGAAGTGATGAGATAAGATTAGAAGATATTGAATCCTTTCAAATCATCCCAAAAGTGGGAGGAAGATTTAGGGAACAAAATCAACTAGATTATCACTCCACTTCCTATCCTTTCATTTCTCTTCCATCCTTAAAAAAACTCAAGAACACAAATTGTTTTAAGATCATTTAGATTCCTTTCTTTTCATCTCTTAAAAAAACTCAAGAACATAGCATAAATGAAACCTCAATTCTTAAAAATAAGGCATTCTATTGTCAGCATTGGGTTGCACCAATATGCATCTTAAAGAATCATAATCAGATTCTCACCTTAAAATTGTAGAAATCATAGCTATCACATCAGCTTAAATATTTCAAATGAGAATAGTGTGTGCAGTAAAAACTTTAAAGTGCCTGGATGTTACTTGGGTTTGAAAAAAGGTATATGTTAGTTTTGACAATAAATGCATGCATACAAGGATGTAAAAATGATAAATGACAAAGCACAATCACCACATTATTCCAGTTTCCAAATAGGGTTCTGACTTTCGAAGTTATGAGGTCAATAGGTTTGGTTGAATAAAAGACTAATTACAAAAAAAAAATTAAATAGATTTTATTCCAGTTATGAGATCAATAGGTTTGGTTGAATAAAGGAAACCTTAGTAATGCATGTTGGCAAATACCTACAGTATCACCATCATTGGACACAGGAACGACAAAGTCAATAAATTTTGGTACACGCATTTTACTCTTCCTAGATGATTCATCTTCAAACACAGTTCTGTTTTGATAACAAGTTTGATCAAACAGAATCTTCAAGATCTTTCTTCTTCCTTTAGTCGGTCGGTAATGGTCATTGGAAAAAGGAAAAGATGGGCATGGGAGGTGCTCTAACTGTGTAGATTATACTATTTTCCTTTCACCACACAAATAGGCATTATAGATGCTAAAAGAAGGAAAGATAATGAACAACTGATGCATAAATCTACTCAAACTGTCAAACAACATATAAATAGACTAAACAGTAGATTAAAAATGGATTTCCCTAACCAAAATCTATATATACTTCACAGACAAAACAAATCAATAAAAACATTAAGCCAAACAATGATCAAGAATAAGGGGACTGTTTAGAAGTACCATGTTAAAGTGTAATTCAAGGTACAGCAAGCATTTATAATTACTAAAGGCTTTTGAAGAATAAACATACCTCTGGACTCCATACGGCACAATGTTGGTGGACCCATATTCCAGCAATCCCAAACCGGTCATTTATAGGTCCCAAGAGTTGTCCAAGCCAGCCTGGCTCATCACCAAATCCATCTAATAAATCATATGTGGGTTCCTCAGACGAAGAGGATCCACTGTATTCCTCATTATCGCTGCCAGCCCCATCATGCATTAACTTTTTCGGAGGTTTACCATCATTTCCTCCCCCACACAAACCACAACATCTTCCCTTCTTGATCCGGGGTTTATGCGGTCTATGAGCCGGAGAATACTTGTCTTCACCGACCTTTTTAGTGCTATCCTCTGGTGGATGATTAACATCGAAGGTACGATCTTCACCACCATCTCCTGAGACACCGATAACTTCTTGATGAAAACAACCATTTTCGTTCTCCCGGGATTCAGCTTGCTCCACTGGTGTACTCTGTTCATCAGATTGTACCATATCTTTGGCAATGTCATCGGAACCAACACTAACTGGAACTTCCTTCCCCTGCTCTGATGACCCAACAACAGCACCATTATCAGTTAACCGTTCATCCAACAAAATGCTTTTATTCTCGTCTCCTACTACAGGTAGATCAGTTGCATCTTCCCCATCTTTATCAATGTTTACCAAACCAATATCTCCATTGCTCACAACATTTGAAGCTTTAATTCTGCCAGGTCGCTTTGACTGCACAACCATCAAGCTTTTCCCAACCAAACCACCTTTATCGTCACCTAATCCTGAATCCATCCCATTTTCCTTACCATCATCCACACGAGCAAAAAGCTTCTTCTTACTCCTGGGAGACGACGCCTCTTCACTCACAAAACTCACCTTCCTACCCCTAGCTCTCAACCTACTCTTCCATTCACCCTCTTCTTCCTCCTCCTCCAACCCCAACGAATCCGACTCTATTTTCAAACGCACAACTCCCCTTCCCCTATCCCCATCCTCGTTTACCTTCCGCCTCTTCTTAACAGGAGGCGGAGACGCATCCAGCACTAACGGCGCTCGTCTCACCCTTCCACTCCGTCTAACCTCCGACGTATCGCCATTAGCTTCACTCGCTCTCGGAGACTCTATCCTAACACGATTCTCAGTATACGTAGTCTCACATATCGCATCAAGCCTCTTATGTTTCTGTTTCGCCCTAATTACTCTCTTATTCCTATTTTTATTCAAAATAGCAGCCCTAGATAATCGCATGACCACAAACCACAGCTATATATATATATATATACACAAATACAAACACTCCTATATCTCTATCTATATCTATATATACACACACACCTCTTCAATTCATATATATCTTCAAATTGAGTGTGTATCAGCTACAAAATAGATACATATATATAGATATAGAATCGAATCCTTACCTCTCGATTTAATCAAATTAATGAAACCGAAACCCTAGAATCCATAAACTTAACTTTCCGATTCGAATCCGTCAAGTATTCGGGGCTCCGATTAGGTTACCGCTGTTTCTGTATGCATATAGATATAGAAATCTGTATGTATATGTGTGTGTAGTGAGATAGAAGAAAAAAAATGGAGGCAGGGGCGGAGGTTCTTGTAGAGAAAGGGTTTTTTGGGTTTCGGAGTTTTAAAACGGAAAAATCTGGGGTTGTTGTTGACTACGCGCTATTGTAGTGCGTGTGATTTACGCGCGAGTTGAATATACGGGTACATGGGTTGTTGTTGTTGTTTGTGTAGAAGACGTGCTGGATTACGGAAGTGGGGGTTAGATATTTTGGTTGGTCTTTGGGTGAATTATAGGTTTGGCCCCTTGGTAATAATTTAGTATTCACTTTCCACCTTTTTATATACAGCATTCGCATTTAGCATTTATATAACTTTTTTAAAAATAAATTAACGATCTAATTTGACTCGAATGTTTAATAAATTAATTAAGTTACGTAGTTTGATAATGTTTTTACATTGTGATCTTGTCTTACTTATGAAATGAGTATAACTACAAACTCAAACAATTATCAACATATCTGTTTTTAGTTTGCTTTTATTTTTATACATATGATTTTGTTGTTGTCATTATTTGTGTATAATATGTACATGTTTTCATTAATTTAGACAATGTTATTTGGAAAGTTTATCAAAATTTCAGACAAATTATCTCTTATGGAACTATTGATTGATATGATTCATTGTAAGAACTTCATATTAAGGGTAGCCTTAAATTTTCTATACGTTACATATCATATGTGAATATTACCAACTATATATTGCGGTTATTGAGTATATTGCATATATCATTGTCAAGAGAATCGAAACTCTATATAAATCTCTACATTTGTATTTTCTTTGGAACCTACAAGGTTTTATATGTTATGTTAATACTTGGTGGTGGTTTGTAAGAAAAAAAACGACAGCAAAGTTTACATAATAATACAGTATGAAAAAAATTATATAATAATATTTTAAATACTCATAAAATCATAGATAAAAAGAACAAATTATTATGAGGTTGCATTTTAAATAATCAAGCCACTTATATGTTTTCAAAAGAACAGTTCCGAATGACTAGTTATTTTGGATCTTGTATATAGGTATTGAGGTATAAAAGTATATTTTTATAAGGTATATATATGGAAGTTTAGTAATAGTTGAGGAGATTTCAGTAACATTTCTATGATTTTTGGTTTTTTTGAGCTATGACACTCCCACCAAACGTTACCGCCAAATATATAAAGCAAATTTGTTCATGTTTGTATTTTCCTTTGAAATTGAGATGCTTGAAACTACAAAACATGTTCTAAAACTCACTTTCCCACACATTTCCTTAACTTGTCATATTAAAAACGTATTGCTGATTGATTTAAATTCTTTCTGACATAGTAACCAACCCCCCACCCCCATCCCCCATCTTCAAAATTTGTTGCCATTTGCCAATATGATTTATAATTTTGTTTCGAAGGAGTTAAATGGATAGAAAATGATATTGTTAATGATTTATTTTGTTTAAATTGTTTTTAACTAAAAATACATATATTGTAGAATCGAATAAGCTGTTTCTATATTATCTAAACATAATATATGAAGTTCACAAAACTAAAAAAGAAGTTCTCCAATAATTTGTGAATGATAAATATGTCATTTTACTAATTAACAATCATCTATCAATCTATATATTTAATTTACACTTTTTGATTGTTATATTTGAATCTTACGAAGATATTAAACTTTTTTAAAACTATTTCCAAATTATATTGTTATATTTGATTAATTATATAAAGTGAAAAGGCTAATGTGTTTTTTCAATTATAAAATTGGAAATAACAATTTAAGGGTTGTGATTAAAAGTTTGAATTCATTTAACGGTCCTTGTTTCTTCATAAAATAATTTAAGACATTCTTATATATATTGGTAGATAATAAAATAATACTATCTTATATTTTATCCAATAGAATAATAGTTAATATCATATAAGAATAATAAGCTATATTTTAAACCATAATAAAATAAAATTGAATATTAATAATGTCATAACATCATGTATCTACAATATATATATATAATCTCGAGTTTATAAATTATCAACGACAGTGTTGAGAAGGCCGAGTTTAGCTTAGGTTAGTGACAACTTTGGGAACGTTAACCTTTAACATTGATCTGCAAAGCATGTGGTGACGGAAAAGTTGCACTCTATTAAACAACATACAATAAATTATCGAAATTAATGACATATAATTTAGCTTCTAAATATGCATGACTATTGTGATTACTATTATAAAAAAATTTGAAAAAAATATAACTTTTTACATACAACTATATTATCAATGTACTGTACATTTACCCAAACAAATAAGAAAAAACCCTTTTTTCAACCCTTTTTTTTTCTATTCTATTAAAAATAAAAACAACTTAATATTTTCACTCTACCAATAAAGTGGTTTATCTCAAAAATAATGTTTCCAACCAAGTGATATACTTCAAAAGAAGAGGTCTATGACAACAAAATCAATGTTTGTATGTATTATTTATTTATTAATATTTTGTAGGATCTAAATTACAAAAATACCCTTAAAAAAGTTACATTGTAACAAAATTGGAGTGGGTACTCCATCCATGGTTATATTTTATAGATTTTACAAAGTTATTATAAAATAAAATCTAAACTCAATACTAATGCGTTGTCTATGATGAATTCTAACTCGGCAATTCAAAGTTATTAGGATATATTATTTTTCTATATTTCGATTGATAGATATCACAACATCATTTTTTTTTGTAGAAGGGGTAAGGGAGGAAGGGGGTGAATTCGGAAATTAAAATGTAATGGATCTACTGGAAGACAATTGTCAGGTAAAAAAGTGGGTGATTTATGTTTTGGTGGTCTAGATACTCTTAATTTAGCATTGATATGTACAAATGGATATGACATGTGGTTCAAAATCTGAATTACGTTAGGTTTAAAATCATCAATGTGATTCATGGTTCTGAGTCTGCGTTCCTGTGTAAAACGAATGGGTGTAATATATGGGCAAATATATGTTCCTCATTCTCCGAGGCACACTCGATTGCTATCCCCTTTAAGTTGTTACTAAAGAACAGTTGGGAGTGAAAATAAGACAAGATTCACCAAATTAGAGCGGGGACTTCATCCATGGTTATATTTCATATATTTTGCAAAGTTATTATAGAATAAAATCTAAACTCAATACTAATGCGTTGTCTATGATAGATTCTAACTCGATAATTCAAAGCATTTAGAATATATTACTTTTCTCTATTTCGATTGATAAATATCACAACTTCATTTTTTTTGGTGGAAGGGGTAAGGGAGGAGGGGGTCGAACTCGGAAAGTGAAATGTAATGGATCTATTAGAAGGCAATTTCTAAGTAAAAAAGTGGGTGGTTTAGGTTTTGATGGTCTGAATACTCTTAATTTATCATTGATATGTACAAATGGATATGACATGTGGTTCAAAATCTGAATTACGTTAGGTTTAAAATCATCAATGTGATTCATGGTTCTGAGTCTGTGTTCCTGTGTAAACAAATAGTAATAGTATATGGAAAATATATGTTCCTCATTCTCTGTAGCACAATTGATTGCTAGCTCCCTTAAGATGTTATTAAAGAATAATTGGGAGTGAAAATGAGACAAGATTCACCAAATTGGAGTGGGGACTCCATCCATGGTTATATTTCATAAGTTTTGTGAAGTTATTATAGAATAAAATCTAAGCTTAAGACTAATGTGTTGTCTATGATGGATTCTAACTTGGCAATTTAAAGTATTTAGGATATATTATTTTCTCTATTTCAATCGATAAAGATCACAACTTTATTATTTTCATTTTAGTGTTTGTTAGGTATGTCTTTTTTAGAATTTATGATGTTTTATTTTTACATAATGTTTTATTGCATTATTATGTAGTGTATTATGTTTTTAATGGAATTTAAGTTTAAATAAAATAAAATTGGTAGTGAATGGTGGATGAGTGACAAAGTGATTGGTTGTCAGAAACTCATAATAAAAGAAAAGTAAAAAGTGAATGATATTAAACTATTTAGTTAGAAGGATTTAATCATTTTTCATAAATAAAATAAGAGGTGGGTGACAATGAATAAGTAGGTGCTCCACATTCCAATGATGTTTCCACATTAAACATATCAACGAAGTTCAAACAAAGAAACATTATATGATACGAGTATATAATTAAACTAGACAAAATAAAGATAATTTAATCACACATTCATATGTAATGGTGTGATGGTACCACCATCATATACATTCATATGTGATAGTAAAGCTATGTAGGTCAGATCCGTAAGTTGATAAATTGAACTTACTCAACCCAAACCAACCTGCCTCACTTGAAACTTCAATCATAGCCCATGAGAAGTAACCTTGAACCTAACGTAAAGTAATAAATGACACAGGTAAAATAAGGCCAGTAAGTTAACGGGTTGGTTTTCAGGTCAAATTGAGTTTCATGTCAACATATTGTGACTTTTCCTCCCATAACTGTAGCTTTCAAAAAACAAAATAACAATGAACATGTTTATCTAAAACGACAACAGAGTTGTCACAAAGTTCAAAAACGACAACAGATTCGTCTCAGCTCTCACACGTTCACCCATATTTGCAACACAGCTACATGCTATATTACACTTGCAGAACTACCAAAAGTCCTATTACACCCTCCCTACCCTAAAATCGATGGCCACTTGAAGAAGATATGACCTCTGCAGGACAGCTACTTGATACGATTCTCAAAGAGGAATTCGACACTTTCAGGAACAAGAGGGCTCCGTCTTGCAGTAATGTTCAAAACTGCTCCATCTGCAAGCATACGCTGCATCACTCTGGCTATGTTCTTTGCGTCATCAATGCCAAGATGGTGGCTTCCTAGCATCGGTATCTTCAATTCATTCATCATTGTACGCATTCCAGGAGCCTAAGAGTGTTAGGAGAAAGATAAATGGGTTTAGCACCTAAGTTTCAGAAAAGATAGGCTGCACATAAAAAAGGTTGACCAGAGCATGTCATAAACTCATAAATAGTAAACGAGGGCCAAATAATCAATAGACCGATTTTGAACAACAGATGCCATATAACCGTGTTTCAAGCAAAACAAGCAAACTGTAAATCGACTTGAGAGGTCAAATTGTTACTTTTAAGCGTTAAAAAAACTAAAAAACTATAACATGTTTCAGTTATAGGTTGAAAACGGATGGGTCGAGCATGTTGTGTGATAGGCCAAAGGGGCAACTTTCAGTACAGAAGAAAACAGCCCAGGTTAGATTGGGTTGACAGACATTTTTTCCCATAACTTTAGATCCTTTTGTATATCTCAAGCATGATTACAAACATAATTTTTTAGTCTTTTCAAGAGCATGATTTAGGGGGTTTCTTAATATTAAGATAAACCCAAGGAAACTTTCAACCGTTTAATCAAGTTTCCTGTTTAGTTAACTTTTTATCTTGCCGCTTTAAACCGTTAGAGCTAAAACATAAGCAAATTGATTGTCAGAAGTAAATGCGTTATAATAGCCACCTCTAGTCTAAAATGCAAAGAAAAATCTGATCTGATAAATGTATATGCAAATGTTTTAAGAAATATAAAACATGGTGTTATATTTGTAGCAAAAGTCAAGCTGATCCCCTCATTTTAGTTAGAAAGAAATATACTGAAGAAAGTAAAAATAGGAACTATGCATTGAAACTTGACATTACGTAGTGCAAAATACTCACCCTTCTCTTGTAAAAGTTAAGGTATATGTCCTTCAAGTTGATCCATTCCATGAAGTATGAGGGCAGCTTCATTTTTGATACTTTGCATTGCTGGGGTATCTTTGTTTTAATATCCCAATTCCCACTGGTGCATATTATCATAACTAAGTTAGCATAACAAATTCCTGAAACTTTCACATTCAGCTAAAAGGATAAAGGGGCAGCTTATAATACAGAGCATAAGATTTCCGGGTTATAGTTATTTAGGAACACTTATTCAATGTGGTCAAATACACGGCAAGAACTGGATTAGAGGTCTAAAACTTTAAACAAGAAACTTGAGTTACAAGGCTTATGAGCACTTATATCATCGGTGGTGTTGGCATGCTATCTAGGGTTAAAATTTATTTTTATTTACAATTCATTTCATATACTCATGATCACTGATATCTACTTATGATATCGGTATAACAGCTTTAAAAAGTGATAATCCTGATCATACATGTAGGGGGCATTTGCATGTTTTGAAGTGCCTGCCAAATCTGATAGTTATTAAGATTTACTGTTTTACAGGGTCAAAGTATATCGCTTTTGATAAGTAGGCAAGAAGTTTCTGATACAAAACAGAAGTTGACTATCTGATTCCGTTTCTAGAATATCCAATTATAGCTTTAAAAGCGCATATCCAAACACCTCGGCAGCCAAGTATTCCTAGAAGAATTAAGCACATGTTCCTTGTTTTTAATTTATCTAATGCATACACTTCTTGTCTTCTTCTCACAAACATTCATAAAATGACTATTGTAGCTTTTTTATATGGGAGAATTTTGGTTGCTCGACGATATAATAATTACCAATAAGGAACTTGATATAGCTTAAAGGTGCATCAGAATCAGAATGAAGTAATCAGGCAAACACAAATCCCTCGCTTTATGCGAAGTTGCAAACTTACCAGGTTACAAATGCAGCTCGGTCAAGTGGCCCACCAACCTCCTTGCTTCTCAAATTATGCTTTGTCATCCATTCTTCAAATTGTATTATAACTTCGTTGAATGGAATAGCTGTATCATGCCAAACCCTGCAAACACATTAGTCCAATCACCTTGACATGCAAACAGACATCCAATAACATTTTTAACTTTTTCACTGGTAGTGGATATGCAAAAGCAGCATATGATATAAGTTGTGAACTTGTGATAAGAACTAGTGTGTTTGGACATATATTATGAACATATATGATCGATAAGATATAACAAGAAAACGAATATGAGCATACCGGTCAACTCCAAATTTTCCATACTTTCCTTCAATATATTGATTAATTCTGTCTTCACTCATTTCTGAAGGCCTAACAAACCTGAAACAGAAAGTCGACAAAATGAAATATAATTAAGGACAACTGACAGAATTTAAGAGATGTGAATGCCATCCAACACTCCTGAATGATTTGACTACGACATGAATATATACGATCATGGCTTCTCGTATCAATACAGTTTAGTCTACTACTTCTTTCCTACACTCATGCCTGGGATTAAAGAGTTACAATAATATTTAGGGGAAAAAATGAACATAAAAGATTTAAAACGAAGACTGTCTTCTGCATGATCCTTTTACAACATGTAGAAAGAACGTAATTTCTTACTTAACTATACTATTAGACCAACCATGTGTTACCAAGTTTTTATTTTCATAGGTCATCAGCCGATACAAGCATGATCCGTGTTTATCATTATAACTCAGTACTACCTTGGACAAGTTTTTGGCTTCTTTTTTCTAACCCTTTATATGTATATCCTATGCTAAAGAAAAATAAACAAAAACTCAACATAACTAAGTAAGAAAGCTGAGCCAAAATTCATGAATACTACACATGCTATCATTATTTGTCTTCAATTATTTAACGCCTAAGAAAGCAGTGACCAACCTGTGAAAGAAAGCTACAACATCCGTGGTTTCGGCATCAATCATTAACACAGGAAATTCAAGAATCTCAACTTTCCCTTCCAAATCAAGCACGAGGAAGTAATCCAAATGCCCGGAGTGCTTATTCTTGTACTCGGCAGTATTTAGTCCATCATTCTCCAAAATAAAATCATGATTGAATTTGTGTAAGTGAGTGGAATCTTCCATCTGTTGCCCATGAACAAAGTTAAACAGGAATTAAATTCCAATGTACGTAAGATTATTCACATCAACGTATACGTTGGAAAGAAAACGAAGCAAACAACCTCCAAGAACACGCTATAAATGTACCCACTGCAAGAAGGAATTGACGAAATATTGACATTTAGCTTGGCAAAATCTACAAGTGAAAAACCATATTGACACGTGGCCCCGATATTTCAGTATAAAAGGTCAGTGATTCTATTTTTTTTCATAAATGTCAAAAAATCAAGACAAGATTACAAACAAACATAAATCACATTTCAAAGGTTTACATTAGTTTCATACTAACATTGCATATATACTTGGTTTTCATTAGAACTCAATATCCGTATGGCGTTTATAACAAAAACTATCCTACAAGTAACTACACTAACATTCAAAAAAATCTACCAGACAGAAATAAATATCTCAATGGGTGTCTAGTGAGTTCAACGTATCTCCGTCCCTATAAAATATCTCAAGCCGTCAACGCCAATTCATAACTAGCACACCGCACACGAATGTCCCTTACTTCCGGTGGAAAAGATATCGACAAGATGATTAAATACATTTTCGCTTTTCCAAATTATTTCGGCATTTTACTCTAATCTATCTATACTATTTTGGGAATTGCTTATTCTTTCCGGGTAGTATTTGTTATCGCTTTTTTGCTTATAAAAAATAAGTAATAACAACAAAAGCACTCGAATTTTCACAATTTCGGTGTGCAAAAAATCAATGCAATCAATGCAAAAAATCTACATTGTAAATATAACATATCCAAGAATTGTGAAATATATATATATATATATATAATGAAAAATGATAAAGATGTAAATAAAAGTAAGTTACCATGGTGCATTTATCTTGGGTAAAATACAAACACATTGGTTTCCAACGAATATTACTCATATTATTATAAGGGTAATAATTATTTTCAGATGAAATTAACGATTCTTGTGAAGAAATTGAAGCGGAAACAGTGAATTTACTACGTGGTAAAATTGGCGGAGAGGCGGTAAAAAGAGGTGGTAAAAAAGAATTTAATGATACACAAGAAGAATGGCGAAACAGAGGAACCCTAAATATATTAATTGCCATTTTTGATAAACCCCCACTTTAATTTTTTCATCTTTTGATAGTATTTCATTTCATTCTGAAACGATGATACTTACCGGGTTTTTTTCTATATCTATATCTATATGTATATATATAAAGTGATATAAAAAGAAACAAAAGCCCCTATAGCTCAGTGGTAGAGCGCCAGTCTTGTAAACTGGAGGTCTGTAGTTCGATCCTGCATGGGGGCATGTTTTTTGTTTTTTGAAAATATTTTGGTATCTTTGAAAATGCAAAATTACTTCATTTTTTTGGGTATGGTGTACATAAGATCATTTAAATTTTACTGTTATATGATATATTTAAGATCTTTATCTTAGCCAACGACTTCGCTTGCTTCTAGTTTTTGCACGATAATTTTGTTCTATGAACTTGTGAAATTATGAAGAGTAACTGATGCTCACGAGGCTATGAACATCTTGATTGTTCGACCACCTCAAAATACTATCAGACTAGAAGCACTTTGGTAATACGTACAATGACAACGAAAACTAAATTATCAACAAAGGAAAAAAAAAAACTAACTTAAGAAACTGATTACTTGCAATGTGGTCTAGCTACATAAGTTTTCAGAACCTTTACAGTTTACAGTGTATGTATGGTAAATAGAGAGAAACATGTTTAAAGCTACTGTAATTCTTTAGTTACATTGGCTATACAATGAAGAACTTTTTTGTAGTTCTAGGAAAAAAAAGAACATATACACATATTTGTTGGTGAAGTGCGTAGTTCTTCATTCGTGGATCAAGCTGAACCATTTTGTTCATAAGAATGCCTATAGTAAAAGGATTTCACTCTGTCAAGAGCTTCTTCAAGAGAAGATGGTTCTGCGGCGAAAGTTATCCGGACCCAATTCTTTAGTCCCACTGTACGTCCTGCAAAACACACATGACCATCATTATGCATTTTATGGTAACAAGTCATGGATGCAGATTGGTAAAGGTGGCAAAATGGGTGGGTTGAGTAACGGGTCAACACAATCCAAGTCAAAAGGGGTAGTCTAGGTCCTGACTGAAACAAATCAGGTTGGGTTGACCTGAAACATTTTTTTTTGGTATTGCGCATAGACAATTTGTGTCATGACAACCCGGTTGACCTGTTGGATGTAAAACAAAACCTGAATCGAAGCATATATTAGTCTCTGCATATCAGAATGCAGGTGAAAGATGAATCATTTTGCATTATTACCTGGAAGAAGGATTACAGACTCTTCTTTAGCGACCTTGAAGCAGAAGTCGACGTCATCAGTGATATCTTTTAGTAGTGAAACATTGAGCTTCATCATCACAGCCATGGATCCCTGCGGTTTTGTTGGGCATGTTAAGCAAGGGATGTCTTTTATTTTTATGACACAGAGATCCGCCGTGTGTTTAAGTATGCTGAGAGTTCTTGTGAAGAAGGCGTCACTTGTCTCCTTCAATATTTGAGGTACTGCAGCCTGAATCACCAAAAATACAAGTTACACAACTGGAAGCAGACTCAATTAGGGGGCGTTTGGATGTGCAGTTTGAGAGTTATTTGGAGTATTTATCAGAAACAGATGTAATATTACGGGCTATGAGAGATAGTGTCTAGAAGTGCTCTTGTTGTTTGAAGTTGAGCTCAATGTTTGTGTTTGGAATATACTATTAATTAATTTGTCAGTTTTGTTGCAACTGTGATGAACCTATTTGGATTACCGGTCTCAATGCATAAATGCAGACGCCAGATATTATAATATGTATCGAAATCAAGGTGTTCCGTTCAGATGCATATAATATAGGAGTCTATAGAGGTATTGACCTGTATAAAGGTTGCTGGACCACCGCAAATATCAAAATACTTCTTAAGGCGCTCAACGGTCTGAGAAAGCATATAGGAGAAGAGTTAGAACAAGTAATTAGTTCGGAAATAACAAAAATCATGACATCCTCCCTAAAAAGTCTCCAACTCTTTTCCATCATTACTCTTGAAAATGAAGCAAAGAATACTTGCATCAACAAGTGAAGCTCTCGAGAATTTTTTTTGTGCAAATGTGCATTTAAACATGGTCGCGCAAACTAAATGTTAACTGCTAGATTCATGTACCTTGGAATTTTTGAAAATTGCGTTAGGATCAGTGGTCACAAACCACCCAAGCCTCCAACCAGGAACAATCCATCTTTTTGACAATGACCCAAGTGTAAGAACAGGCACCATAGATCCGAAAACACCCATTGGCACAAAAGGGTTCGCTCCAAAAGCTAAATGCCCATAAACTTCATCTGCTATAACCACAATCTTGTGCTTTTTGGCAGTTTCAGCAATCTAGATACATTTCACAAAACAAGATCCATATCAGTCCCGCAAATAATAGGCCAATTGCACAAAAAGATAACTAAGACAAGTACCTTCTTTAAATGTTGATAACTATAAACATTACCACATGGGTTCCCGGGGTTAATAATTACAATAGCAACGGTATTCTGATCAGCCAATGCATCAACAGCATCAAGGTCAACCTCCCAACCATTCTCAGGGAGAAGGTCAAAATGGCGAATTTCAACATTTCTAAAAGCAGCACAAAGTTCATAGATTGGGAATCCTGGTCTTGGAACCAATATATTTGCATTTGGTGTAGCTAGAATCGATATGGCAACTTCTATCGCTTGCGTGCAGCCTGCTGTTACATACACATCATCCGGGGATAACTTATACGGTAGATTAACGGACAAATATTCAGAAATTGCCCTGTTTTGACCAAATGAAAAAGAATTCATAAGTAAAACCTCAGCATCATCCCAGTTAGGTGCAAACTACTTCAATTTAATCTTTATTGCAATTACTTCTACTCAAAATTCAAGTTTTTGACAATCTCCATCAGACAAATGCCATAAACTAGCAATTAACTTTAGCGGCTTGCTCGTTCATATAATCATAAATTTCCAACGTCCACTTAGGTAAATAAAACATTAGATGACACTCTAAAAGAATCATTAAGTTCAATTTTAACCTCTGCGGTAACTTAGCTGACATTATTCTAGTTCATTTAGGTAATTAGACCTTTTTACCAGCTAGTTGCCGCTTTATGTAATTAGAACTTTAAGAAGTCCATTTTAGTACTTAGAACTTTATGTTTGTCTACCAAAATGGACTTAAATAAATCTTAATCACTCGAGTTAATTGTCAGTATTTGCCCATTTCACTGTTACGATTTATGTCACTCTTACTAGAAGTTCAACATCTAAGCATAATAATTTTAGGCATAATAATAAATAAATTGTTAGTACTGTTTAGCCAATCTACCAAAAAAGCACACAAGTCTTGACCTTTTTAACAGACCCAGCTACAATGCATTCTCCCCAAGAACATGTTTAACCAAACCAACATTACCAACTAGTTAATTTCACTCGAATTTTTCGATTCATTCATTTCTACAAACAGGTTTTATTCATGACTCAAATTCTCTTCTAGTAGTATAACCATATATTGTTATAACATTGCTTCACATTAATTAGCATCAAACATAAATCAAGAATATACTAGTAGTCATATATATAAAAGAATGGGGTTTTCTATATGCAATTACTCGAGAATGCAAGTCTTTGACTCAGATATACCCGGCCTAAATGGGGGGTACGTTGTGGCCACCCCCTAAGTGAGATTTAAACTTTATAACTTTCATGAGGACATTAGAACTTTAGAAGGCCTAACCACTAATTAATTAAGTGGAGGTTAAACAATCTATATATACATACATATATATATATATATAGTATATACACTCTACCAATAAGCATTTCATAAATTCATACCTTCTTGTTTGAAGAAGGCCAACAGTTGGTGAATACCCATCAAATTTCTGAGAGTTTAAAGCATCAATAACAGCATCTTTAGCAACACAAGTTGTTGTAAAACAAGAAAAAGCAGTTGGGTCACCCATCCCTAAAGATATACATTTTTTTTTCTTATCATCATCAACATTTACATTTGCCATCAACATTCCAAGTATCCCTTTAATTGTCACATTTGTTGGTACTTCCATTTCTTCCTAGCTAGCTTCACTCACAAAAACTTCAAAATTTATATATGTATTTATATATATATAATCAATGTATATATGTAATGACAATAGTTATAACGGCATATGCTATATGTATTGTTGATGCATGTGTTGAGTTTGGCAGATGAAGTAAAACCAATGTTTGAACAAATATAAAACAAGTTTTAATGTGTGGTGGATTTTTAGTAGTTTGTTTATTAAGGGGTGAAGTAGTAAGTTGAATATATCGTGACATTTTAATGCAAACAAACAAAATTTCGGCGACGAGAAGTGTGGTCTTTCACGGAAATCTTTTGTGGTGTACACTTACACACGCGCCATATGCAACGTGTTGGTAACTTTCTTGGAAAATTTTGTATGTTTTTGAGCTACAAATGTTTGATAATTTATGGTGTAAAAATAATATGCCACACGAAATTCTTTGGTACCTACTCATCATGCTTAAGTCGTATTACACATATGGTATGCTACATCACGCTTACTAGACGGATTCGTGGTAGACTAGTATTTGTTGCCATCACGAGTTAATGCCCTCAGTCACTTGACCCGTGGACTCATAGAGTCATTACGGATCCATCATTTGTAGTAGAGAATACAAATGACAAGTTGGTTTTTTTTTCTCCTACCTTTTACGTATAATTATATAGAATAGAAAATATTTGGTTTTTAGACTAGTGATTAGTTAGTGATATATTGATGATGTTGTAACGATTATAGTCGATGTTATTGATAAACTTTAGGGATAATATTAATATTGACTATGGAGGTGAATGATTAACTTTAGAGATAATATTAATATTGACTAGTGAGTTAGGACAAACGGTTGATATTAGGAGTAAAAGTATCATCTTAAATTATTAATAACTACTACAATTACATATGTTCTTTTTCTAGCATATCGCGACAAGTCTATAAGATTTTTGATTAAAAATTGAATGTACGTGTAAGATTTTGATTTAATCAAATTTGTTTTAAAACTACAACTTATTTTTTATTATTAAGTGGAGTGATATTCTTACAACATAATTTTGCCATCTACAACAAAGATACAAACTTTATTGCACAGGGTACAACTGCATAATGCAGATATTATTATAGATCGCCAAATTGTGTTATAGAAATATCATTTTCCTTTAATTAATCAATACCTATCCTAAGACAAAGGGTGATTTAAGAACTCACAAATAAAAAAGAATGAAAAATAATTCTGGGCCACATATTTCTCTCACATTTATCTCTCTTCAATTAAATAAGAAAATTTATCCAAATCATTCAAAATATTTTCTCACAAATTGTAAATCGTTAGATGAAAAAAAAAGTATGGGTAGTCTTAAAATTTTGCCCCCTTTCATTAGAGATGCAAATCGATATACTTTTGACGACTTTTTAATTTCATTTTTTTCCATTGTACTTGTGTACCTACACATGTGTACCATCTTTGTTTTCACATTTAAATTAATAAATAACCATATGTACACAACAATGAAGGTTAAAAGCGGAGCCCGTCAATCTATGGCGGAGCCATGATGGCTAAGGACGGAGCCCATCAGTCCATAGCGAAGCCATAACGGTTAAGGGCGGAGCCCATTAGGTACATCAACCCATCACCGACCACCCCCTATGACCTATCAACCTCTATGACCTATCACACTATGACCTATCACCCTCAATGATCTATCATCCCACCAGCTATACATACATAAAGCGTATTCATAAAGGTTTGTTGTGAAATATTATTTAGATATCTTTATTAACACTAAGTTATACATACATAAGTTTTACTCAAATAAAGAATACCAAAGGTGTTATTTTAATCTATGGATCTAAATAATTACAAAAAAAAACACGTAATATAAATATATACTAGATCAATACCGGGTCGTTGACCAGGTTAAAAACATTAAATATATTCTTAAAATGTAACTTTATCTTTAACCAGATTTTTTCTAAACGGGTCTGAGTTGAGTTTTTGAGTTATTCGATTGATCCACCAACCCAAATAAGTTTTTTATAATTAATGTTGACTCATTTGGCCTAAAATTTACCCATTTGACCTAGCAACACACCAATGCACATTACCAAAAGACAACTTATTTGACCCAAAAATATTTTATTTGACCGTCAAACTACTTGACCCTAAATAACTCAGTTTGACAATGATAATGATGACGAGCTTCAAGAAAAGGGTATTGATATCAAATCCTCCTTTGACAATAATAATGATGACGAGCTTCAAATGTGTTTTATAAGGCGTAAAATTGAGGAGATTCAAGGGCCATCATTTGACATCAATTTTACTTGGAACAATTGGGTCCCTAAAAAAGTGAACATCTTGATTTGGCGATATGTTTTGGATAGTAGGATTGCAACGAAAGTGGGGTTGCTAAAAAAAATATAAACATTGGAAATCATTTGTGTTTCAGTTGTAATTCTGGTTCTAAAACTACCGAGCATGTGTTTATTAAATGTCCCGTGGCAAATGAGATATGAAGTAAACTAAGTGTGTGGTGTAATATTTCTCCTATACACGCCTTCTCCCTACAAGACCTAATGGATATTCCAAAAAGATGTGTAAGGGACAATAAGAAAAAGAAAGCAGTTCATGTCATCATCATGATAGCCTTTTTGTGTATCTTGTCGGCCAGGAATAGGCTTACTTTCAATCACATTAAGTCGTCTCTAGATTATGCTATGGCTGAGATCAAGGTGTACTCCTTGTTATGATTATCCTCAATATCTAAAGGGGCGGCTACTAATTTTATCTCGTGCTTGGCTTAGGGGATTTTATCTTATTTTTTGTTTGGGATGTATATGGTATATTGAGGAGTTGTTGTAGTCTATGTGCTATTGGATTGTTAGGTCCCTGGGCTACTTGGTAGCTGCATAAAAAGTATTGGTGTTTGTATATTGGATCTTCTAGCATCTTGCTAGTTTGGTCATTGTTTATAATATTTTATCTTTGCCGTTAAAAAAAAAATTAACTCAGTTGACCAAAAATAACCCTTTGAACAACCCCCCCCCCCACTTTACCCCAAAATAACGAATACCAATTTGATCCGTCAACACATTAACTTGTCAACCCACATTTAATTTAATTATTTAAAGTTAGTAAGCATATATTTTTGTTAAAAATCTTTATTAGATCAAAGTTTATCAATTTTTAGAAGCATTCAATTCTTATAAAACCATAAAAAATTGTTTGCTTATTACATAAATCAGATCGTAATGAAAGTGAATTATTACATAGTCGTAACTTTTAAGAGCAATATATAGAACAAATATTTACAATAGTTTAGGTTCATGCAATTGCCGTGTAGTAAGAATTATAAAATTTATTAGATTAGTTAGATTTATGTGATACTGAACTTGTTTTTATGTTTTACATGATACTTGTTTTTAGGTGTGCTTATCACAATAGTTTAGATTAGTATCTCCTTTGCGATAATACCAAAAAAAAGAAAAAAAACTAATAATCTATTGTGAAATATTTATATGCAATTAGTATTAGTATGAGTTCATATAAATGTCTAGGCGTACCATTAACGTGTCATCATATACTTTGATTCTCACCATTTATCTTTTACTAAATGTTTAATAAATTCAAATTTTAATTAAATGTGTCCTTGCATATGTAGAATAAAAGAACAAAAAACATTAAAATACAACAAATTAAAATCTTAAAACATACAAATATTGATCCATTGACAATGAAAATAATATTTAAACCTTCAACAATGTGAAATGAAAGAGCATTAAACTTGATTAAATAACAATGATTGATTAATTTTCATTTGTCATGTGTATCATAAAATTAGGAGTGGAAATTGTGTAGATGAAGCATTTCATATTTTAAGAAATATAAAACCTTTCGATGTATATATAAAAGTGTGTTTAAATGCAAGATATTTGCTTCCAATTTACAGCCTTTTTTAGTTATGACCCCATTGTCATTTTGTTAGGTCCAGTTTTAACTAAACTGGAGCTCTCCAGTGACATCTGGAGAGCATGAGGAATTGTCCGAAATATTAGAAGTCCAGTTGCATTGTACAGGTTTAGCAACTGATGACTTCCTCCAGTTGAGATCAGACGACTAGAATCTGAAGACCTTCCAGTTGAAGTCAAAGACAACAAATGGAAGATAGAGATTGGCAATGGCAGCGAAGCCCAGTTGACAATCTACCAGATCAATCAACTGGAGAATCCTCCAGTGTAAATGCTCTTACAAAGCTTTACACTGATTACGAGGAGGACCTTTTTACTCTACATCCTTTTAACCGGACAATGATATTGTCTTTGGATAAAGATACAAAGATGTAGAGTGGTTGAATAAAGTAACCTTTTGTCTTACTTTATTTAACACACACAAAGGATTATTTAAACAATACTTTTGTGTGCTGTCAACCATATTTGTACATCGAAGTTGAGATCCCCATGCTCAATCTTCGACTATAAATAGAGGTCCTTGCACAAGCTGTTTCAATAACTTTGCAAATACATATATTCTGCAATATTGGTGAACTTGTGCAATATTCTCTCAATCGCAAAAAGAAACATTTCACAACTCTAAGTGTTTCGATTGTTTAGGAGAATTTCCAAGTTTAGATCAATTGTAATTCATGGGTTGTTAGGATATTTACATTCTTGTATTATCTTGGTTCCGCAACAACCTTGTATTTTATTTAAACAAGTAATAAATAAAATACACTTGAAAATTACATATTGTCTCACCAGTTTATATACTCGTCATTTATATTATTGCATGTATTAATATTCTGTCACTTTAATACTTAATTCCAGTTAACCTGGTACACGATCAAACTAAACTGGTCACATCCAGATTAATTGATCGTGTTGCAAAGTTCACTCACCATCGACATAGAGGTGTCTTCAGCACCCATCTAGTGATAGTTGGGACTAAAAAGTGGTATCAGAGCAGGCAGGTTGAATTGTTTCAATTCTATAACCTAGGTCTGCTTCGATGGCTGCTGAAGGTGAGAATGGTTCTGGTCCAAATGAATCTAATCCTAATATTGCTACTCCTTTAAATACTAACCCTCCTCCTCCTCCTCCTACTCCTGGAGCTAACCACGTTCATGTACATTACTCCAACTCTCCTGTTCCCAAATTCGATGGGAATGGTGAGACATTTGGTACATGGAAGGCTAGAATGCTCTTGCATTTTGGTGGGATAGAGAGGTATATGTTGAAAATCCTTAAGGATGGGCCATATACACCCATGTCCAGTGGTGTTAGCCCTCTTCTCGACCCCACTGGGAGAAGAGGCACCAGGGAAAAATCTGAGGAACATTGGTCAGATGAGGATCGCAGATTGGTTGATCTTGATACCAAACTGAAAAACATGATTCTTTCTGCTATACCTGAGGAACTAATTCCTACTCTTGTGCTATTTCCAAGTGCAAAATCTATGTGGGATGAATTAGTTCTCCAGTTTGAAGGAGGAAATGACACCATTGTCACTAGAAAGGTTGCTCTCAACAAGAAGTATGAATCCTTCTTTGCTCTTCCCAATGAAAGTTTAACTGGTACTTATACCAGATTTACTGGCCTAATTAATCAACTTAGAGGCTTGGGAGTGGAGAAGGATAAGGATATTCTTCTTGAAAAATTCTGTGATGTTTTGCCATCCAAATGGGCACACATGGTTCTTGTCTTAAGACAAGGAAAGACCTTGCATAGCCATACTCTTGCCTCTCTTTATGGAGCCTTCAGATTTACTGAAGATAATGATGCAGCAAGATTACTCGCTGAACAAGATGCTTTAAACCATGCTCAGAGTTCCAAGGCTGCCAACTTTTCTGGGCAACCTTGTGCTGCTTTAATATCTACTGAGAATGTCCAGTCACATTCTATGAAGGAAATGTTAAACAACTTTTTGAACTCTGGTCTAACCACTAATCTCAGTGATGGTTGTGAGGAAACTGACGATGATGATCTGGTTGCCATGATTGCTAAAACCTTTAATAGGTTTAAGCATAAATCTAATCGATTTAATGGGTCCAATAATGCTTCCAATTCAATCTCAATGGATAAGGCTAATCTTACCTGCTATAAATGTGGTAAGAAAGGCCATTTCATGAAGGAATGCAGATCTAGTCAGATGAACTACCAAACTGGTCCTATTGTCCCAAACTTTGTTAAAACTGATGATTATAAGGCCAAATACAAGAAACTTAAGGCCCAGATTGCTCTCATGTCTCTTGAACAAAATAATGAGAAAGAAAAGAACAAGTGCATGATGGCTCAAACTGAAGGGAAATGGGAACTCTCTGATGATTCATCTGATGATGAAGAAGAGATTAGAGATATGTGTTTCATGGCATTGGAGAGTCAACAACCAGTGGTGAAGGATGATGTTGTATCTGGAAGATGGGTTGATATCATTTTAAAGAAGGTAAGGGATTATGATATCGAAATTGATTCAGAACTGAAATTGGATATTGCTGAATCATTGAATGATGACTTGTTATTTGTTGAAACCATGAGAACTGACTGTGAAAGATATTTAGAAACAGTTTTGGTTGAATTAAACAACATGAAAAGTCAAGTAAATGATTTGCAAAGTGTCCAGTTGGCTCTTAAAGAGTCAGATTTGAAAAACGAGGCATTGGAAAGAGATAACCAAAAACTGAAATTTGATCTTGAAAAAGAACATATGGTTATTAATTCTTGGGTTCAAGCATCTGGTAAAAATTATGACGCTTTTTCTAAAACCATTGATGCTCAAAAAACTGCCTGGAAATCTGGTGATCTTCAGATGGCAGCTGTTTTACCCACAATTCACCAATTGCCAGAATCTGTTAAAATTGAAACACCTTATGATTCCTCTGGCACAATCAAATCTGAATCCACTAAGACCAACCCTGTTGAGGTCAAAACTGGAGCCAAGAAGGCTAAAGCTCCAGTTAAAAAGGAATATGGTGACAATCCTTTACCTCATAAGTCAAGTGAGTCCTCAACTCTAAAGACTAAAACCCCCGCTGAGCCAAAGTCCAAAGGCCAGCAGCCTGAAGAAAAAAACATTTTGGTAAGAATGGAAAATCAAATCCAAAATTTGTCAAGGCAGGTACAAAGTTGTACTGCCAGAATTAAGAATTTGGAAGGAGGTGCATCCTCTTCTGTTGAAAAACAAATTGTCAAAACTCCTCCTCAAAAACAAAAGATAAAACAATCTGCTCAGAAAGGAGCATACATCGAAAAGAAAAAGGAGGTCAATGTTCCACTGAAACCAATTGTTTTTATTCCAGAAACTGGAGAGAACCCTCCAGTTTCCTCATCCAGTTCAACACCTAGTCAAGCACATGGGACTTCTCAGAAGAAGTCCAGTGGACCCATCAAGAAAAGATGGGTTCACAAAAATAACTGATCACTAACTTGGGTGTGCAGGGCGATCGAAACAAAAATATTTGGTATCTGGACAGCGCAGCTGGCCGGACTATGACCGGATGTAAGCCCCTGCTGGAAGAGTTCACTGCATGTGATGGACCTGCAGTGACATTTGGTAATGATGGAAGTGGGAAAACTGAAGGATATGGTGTTGTTGACAATGGGCAGATTCAATTCACTAAGGTTGCATTTGTAAATGGTTTGAAATATAACCTGATAAGTGTCAGTCAACTTTGTGATGATGGATATAGGGTACTGTTCGACATTGCTCAAGGCACTGTTTTTAACAAGGATTGGAAGGTAGTAATGATTGCACCAAGAAAAGGGAATGTGTACATCATGAACATGGAGCCTACTCCAAAAGAGCATTGTTTCTATGTCAAGGCTGATGAGGACACCAACTGGCTGTGGCATAAACGGTTATCCCATCTTAACTTCAAAAATATTAACAAGTTGTCAAGAAAGCAACTAGTTGATGGGATACCTTTGTTTTCCTTTAAAAGGGAGAAGCCATGTCCAGGGTGTGAAATGGGCAAAAAGAAAAGAGCCAGTTTCAAGACCAAACAGAATTTCAGCATCACTGAACCTCTTCACATGCTTCATATGGACCTTTTTGGTCCAGTGAATGTTCAAACTAAAGCTGGTAAAAGGTACACTTTGGTTGTGGTCGATGAATACACCAGATTTTGTTGGGTGATATTTATCAGATCAAAGAGTGATGCATCTGGTGAAATTATCTCTCTCATCAAGCGAATTGAGCTCAAGTTTACCAAGAAAGTTTGTCAGTTGCGAAGTGATAACGGTACAGAATTCATGAATAAAGAATTGGAGACATTTTGCACTGACACTGGCGTTTCTCAAAACTTCTCGTCAGCTCGTTCTCCAGAACAAAATGGTGTGGTTGAAAGGAAGAATCGCACATTGATTGAAGCTGCCAGAAGTATGTTATCTGAATCTGGTCTTCCCACCTGTTTTTGGGCTGAAGCTGTAGCAACTGCGTGTCACACCCAAAACCGGTCAGTTTATGTCAAGAGACATAGGAAGACTGCCTATGAAGTCCTCAGGAATCGTAAGCCAAATGTTGGATATTTCCATGTATTTGGCTGTCCAGTTTACATTTTAAACGATTCCAGTCAGTTGGGAAAATTTGATGCAAAAGCTGACGAAGGTGTCTTTGTGGGGTATTCAAATATTAGAAAAGCCTATAGAGTTTATAATTATAGACTCCAAAAGGTACATGAGACAATTCATGTCACGTTCGATGAATCAAATGAAGCAATCAACAAAAGACCAACCCTTGATTTATCTTCAGTTGTCCCAGTTGATTTTGGTGTATCTGATCAGGTTCATCAATCAGTTAGTACACCAGAAAATGTTTCCAAACACCAAGTCTTGGAACCAGTTAAGGTAAAGAAGAACTTCTGTGACACCTCATTCTATCCTTCTATCAGTTTTAACCTACCTGAAAAACTGGTAATTGGATCTGATGTGCGTGCCACAACAACATCAGAACCAGTTCAAGCTTCTCCAGTTCTTCAAGAGATACCTTTGTTTGAAGATAATCATGTTAACTCTTCAGTTGACAATAATGATGAAGTTGAAGTAGTTTGGACTGATTCTCCTCCTGTTGCTGCAACAGTTGGAGATCGTCAGGTGTCTTGCACTGATGTTGTATTACACCAACCTAGTCAATACACTAAATGGACTGCTGCTCATCCCATTGAGCAGATTATTGGCAATCCAGATAGTGGGGTTCAGACTAGAAGAGCCACAAGTGATCAATGCTTGAACGTCACCTTCTTATCACTAATTGAACCGAAGAAGATTGACGAGGCTATGGCAGATCCAAGCTGGGTTGAAGCTATGCAAGAAGAACTCAACCAGTTCGAAAGGAACAATGTTTGGGAGCTTGTTCCTTGTCCTCCAGGGTTAAAGAGAGAACCCATTGGAACGAGGTGGGTCTACCGGAACAAGATGGATGAAGATGGCAACGTTGTCAGAAACAAAGCTAGATTAGTTGCCAAGGGTTATTGTCAAGCAGAAGGTGTTGATTTCGATGAAACTTTTGCTCCAGTTGCAAGACTTGAAGCCATCAGAATTTTCTTGGCTTATGCTGCTCACTTACAATTCAAGGTTTTCCAGATGGATGTAAAAAGTGCGTTTCTGAATGGCACATTGGAAGAAGAAGTGTATGTTACGCAGACTCCAGGCTTCATAAATGAAAAGCATCCACATTGGGTATATAGACTGAACAAAGCTTTATATGGTCTTCGACAAGCCCCAAGAGCCTGGTATGATACTCTAACTAAACATCTTCTCAAAAATGGTTTTCAAAGAGGTGCAATAGATAATACCTTGTTCATCTTGAAAGAAAAAGGTGATATCTTGCTGGTACAAATTTATGTTGATGATATTATATTTGGGTCAACTGATGATGGAATGTGTAAAAGGTTTTCAAAAATTATGTCTCAAGAATATGAGATGAGTTTAATGGGTGAATTAACATTTTTCTTAGGTTTACAAATTAAACAAACCATGGATGGTATTTTTATTAACCAAGAAAAATATGTCAGAGATTTGTTGAGAAAATACAAATTTGATTCAATCCCATCAAAAACCACACCTATTTCAGCTCCATTAAATTTGGACTCTGACCCAAATGGAAAACCAGTGGACCAAAAAGAATATCGTGGAATGGTTGGTTCACTGATGTATCTAACTGCCAGTCGACCAGATATAATGTTTGCAACATGTTTATGTGCCAGATTTCAGGCAAATCCAAAAGAATCACACTTGCATGCTGTTAAACGCATTTTCAGGTACCTGAAAGGGTGCCCTAGCCTTGGTCTTTGGTATCCCAAAGGCTCAGGGTTAGATCTAATGGGTTATTCAGATTCAGATCATGCAGGTTGTAAGATTGATAGAAAATCCACAACTGGTGGATGTCATTTCCTAGGGGGAAAACTGGTGAGTTGGACAAGTAAGAAGCAGACTTCAGTCTCAATGTCTACTGCTGAGGCAGAATACATTTCTGCGGCCAGTTGCTGTGCCCAGATTCTCTGGATCAAAAACCAGTTACTTGATTATGGCATGAAATTTACAAGAACCCCAATCTTTTGTGACAACACCAGTGCTATTGCTATATCTCACAACCCAGTGATGCACTCAAAGACAAAGCATATTGATATCAGGTATCACTTCATTCGTGATCATGTTATGAAAGGAGATATTGAAATACATTTCATCCCCACTGATAAACAGTTAGCTGATGTTTTTACAAAACCTCTTGATGAAAAGACTTTTAAACATCTCATCAGTGAACTGGGTATGTTAAATCCTCATTAAACTGAAGAGGCCCTTCAGTTGAGGATGGTCCAGGTGATCCTTGATTGGTTGGAGATTGAACGCCTTGATGTACTCAAAGACTAGTCATTGATCAAATGGATCACATTTTTAGGGGGAAAAAGACTCAAAATATTTTCAAATAAATTATTGAAAAATGCAACTGAAGGTCATCAGTTGAAACTGGCATCTAAATTTTCTTTTGGTTGCTAGTTTGGTCTTGTCTCAAAATGGTGGTCAGCCAGATTTCATAACGTTGTGTTTTACTTGGTGGATACTTGTGACACGTGATGTTACTCGAGTACTAACCTCGCACTCACGAACGTCACCTGACATGTCTTACGTGTCAAGACTTTTGCTGAAATGTACTGCACTTTTTATGGGTATTGGTGAAGTTAGTGGGTAAGTGGGAATACCAGCCGTCGTAGCATTAAATGCTTGATGGGAAGTATTAAATATTTTTGAATTCTCAAAATTTTGGAAAATAACTTTTTACAAATTATTTCAAACTTTTGGAGACTAAAATATCTTTTCGTATATATTTTGGCAATATTTTTACTGCCTATATACCCCCCACCAATATATCCGTCTCATTTACTTCTCTCAAAATTCCTTCATTTACTCTTTCAATCATTCACAATTCGAGATCCTTTTCTCTCTTTCTTCTTTAAGTCCAAAACCCTAAATCTAAATTCACAAATGGCTCCTAAATCTTCTTCTTCTTCATCTCGTTCTCGTGATGTGAATCTACTCACTGCTGAGTACATTCCATCACAAAATGTTATTCGTGCCACTGGTGCTCCCATAAGCTCTAAGCTTATTAAACTAAATCCAAATAATCCAATGGCATCTCTTCAAGGGCTCCAGGCCGCTGACTCTCTTATCGGGAGAATCCAATCCTTTCTTCGGATTTCTCCCCTCAGCGATGCCTTCTCTTTGAATCCACACAAGCTATTCCATGATTACTTGTGTGAGTTCTGGTACACTGCCTCTCTTTCTGAGGACTGCTCATCCATCTCCTTTTCTCTAAAGGATGGGTCAGTCCCGTGTACCATCACCACTGGAACGTTGAGGGAAGCCCTTAACCTCAACTACTGGAGACATAATGAAACTCCAGTGGTGATTTCCTCCAATATCAATTTCCGCCAGGTCTTCCTTGATATGGGAAATAAGGAGATGGTGGAGGGGGATGTGTTGAAGACCAAGGGGTCCATTACAATGAAGGGGCTTTCACCATCCTGGAAGTTCTTTATGGTCCACTTGGTGGAAAGTTTGGGAGGGAGTTCTGGTGGATTGGACCAGATAAACTCCTTCCAGGCAGAAATGGCGTACTGCCTTTGGAATGGGCTGAGGGTGGATTTTGCAGGCATTTTGTTCAGAAGCCTGGTATTCAAGTTGAAGGGTAACAGGGGTCCTTGTGTTCCCTTTTCAAGGTTTCTGTCCCTTTGTTTTATTCAGATTCTGGGCAGAGACGAGTACAACAACACGCAATCCTCGTTCTCTGTGCCAGAACTGTTGAGGAATCTGGACAACCTGGTGTCCACTTCTGATGAAGTCCAGATGTCCCCGAGAATGATTTTTGCATTCTCTAAAACTGATGCACCACAATCTGGTGAATCAGAAAGGCAACTGGGCGGGCCTCAAAATAATGAGGGACCCACCGGTTCGTCTACTGAAGTAGTAACTGTGGCAGAAGCAGGAGTCCAGGCAGTTCCTAAAGCAAGAAGATCCTCTAAAAGCAGGAGATCAAGATCTGGACTTGCTGCACCTGACCAGTCACAATCTGTGATAGTGGTCTCTGAAGCCGCTGCCGATGATATTGCAACTGAGGATAGAGCAGTTGTGGTTGAGGCACCAGTCACCTCTGTCCAGGGAGAAGATGCTTCGGCAACGGATCCTCAAACTGATGATACCATTGAGGCAACTCAAACTGGTCATCAGGAGTCTGAACAACTTGTTCAGCCACCCCCAACATTTATGGATCTTGGCATAAATGAGGGTGTGTTTCAGCTTGAGTCTTCGGACTCATCTGAGACAGAATCTGACCAGGAGATGGCTGATGCGACTATACTTGATCAGCTCCCTTCTCTCCTTGGTCAACCCCAAGAACCACATGTTTCAGTTTCCCCAACTCATGTACAAAGCTTAGAAATACCTCCAATATTCACCTCTCGCCAATCACCTTCTTCTATGGGTGTGCCTAGAAATAGACACATCCTAACCCCACCGTCGCCGTCGTTCACACCTGAGCATTCTCAGCATGAACGACACATTGAATCTCTTCCTTTCATTTCTACAACCCCTCCTCTTCTATCTACTGATGCTACTGCAACTGGAGAACCAGATATTGTCATACCTCGTCCAGTTGCACCTGTAGCTTTTTCAGCTGGTCCAGTGACACCTTCTCCTCCGTCATTGGACAGCCAGTTCGTGTCTTTTCAAACCGATCTCTCGAACCTTCTTGCGAGGGTGGAAGAGATTCAAAAGACACTGGAGAAGAACACCAAGTCCCTCTCCAGGTACCACAAGGATCATCTGCAAAATATTAAAGTGGTTGACCTGGGGATTAACAAGTTCTCTGCTAATGAGGACTTGGTGTTTGGCAAGCTGAACGAGTTAGTGGAATCCTCCAATCAATTGGCAATATCTTTAAGGGAGGCATTCGCACTGACTCAATCTGGAGTCACATCCTCAATATCCAACCTGCTGAACAATACTGTCAGATCTTCAGAGGTTGATATTAAGAATCTGGAAAGGCAGGTGCAAGAGCTGTGTAGCAAACCTGGCCTAGATGTGACAGAGCTTGGGAGTCGGTTGGCCTCTTCAGTGGGTCTCAAGATCGAAGAAACTTTGGCTGCCAGTGAGAGTAACTTGATAGAAAAGGTGATATCTGAGATCACCAAGATTGCAGTGCCCCAGGTCGATCTCACTCCAATTACATCTGAGATTGATCGGTTGAGGTGCAGTCTGGATACGCTGGCTAGCAAAGTGTCTGAACATTCAACTGCCATATCTGATCTGACCACTGAAGTTGGCAAAGGAAGGGCGGTTGAGCCTGACAGTGCTCAGGAAGTCCCTGCAACTGGGCTCTCTTCAGATGATCTCTCCATTCTCAAACAAATTTTAAAGAGTCAAGAGCAGACAAGTGGAAATGTAATGACTCAGTCTCAAGAGATAAATCATCTTTGGAGGACAGTTCGCATGCTTTGTGGAGTCTTCAAAGAGTGTAAGACAATGCAATCATGGCAGCCTCTAGATCGCCTGCCCTCTAGTCATGCTGATTTTGAAGCCATCAGGCAGGGACTAGATGCTGCCAAGGGGGAAAGGTCGGTACATGCCCCTCACACTCTTGTGAAGACTTCAAGTAAAGGGAAGGAGATTGTGATGGCTACCAGTACTGAGGCTGGTGAGCAAGGGTTTGAGGTGTTTGATGATGTGGTGGTAGGGAGTGTTGACAAGGGAAAGGCCATTGCTGATGAATCTTTGGAACCAGCCACCGATGCACCAATGTTGGAAACTGGCAATGTCGATTTGTTGCCTCCAGTTACTGAAAGCGAGAGCCAGAAATTAGCAAGAGTGGGATACCTGGTCAAGGAAAGGAAGAAACAAATGAAGGCAAACCAGTTTGAATCAAGAAAAAATCTTCCAACCCCTCTTGTTGATATCACTGATGCTCAACTCCTTGGCTTGACACTTGTTGAATACAAGAAGATCAAAGAAGATCCAAGAATAGTCAATGCACTGAAGGAGATGCTTGAAGTGGAACTGGACAAACACTACCAGGATGATGAGGCTGAACTGGATGCAAAGTGTTTGAATGTATCGGTGGAAAAGGCCAGAGAGATCAGATCTGAAGGGATTCTCAAGAGAACTGAGCAGGTCAAGAAGGCGGTCACCAAAGTGTTGAATCCACCCAAGTCCAAAGGAAGAAAACAAAAGGCCTTACCAAGAGATGCAAATCTGAGGACTTGGGTAGAACCATCTGAACCCACAACAGATGATATTCGAGCTGCTACACAAAAGCTGAGCACGAGCAAAATCAAACTGACAAATGAATCTGAAGCTCGCACATATTTGTCAGATGTACAGCGTCGAAGGCACAATAGAGGCAGGATTACTGATGTTAAGGTTTCAATTAAGCCTGGTGCCAAGCATTTTGTTGTTGAGGTACAATACTTTGGTGGACCTAAAAGGACTACTGAGAACCCGGATGTCAATCAGTATGGTCATTCCGAGCATGTTGAGATGTTGAGGCTGTTGGAGGGGAGGCAGAGGAAGAATAAAGTTGAAAGAGGCTGGGAGTATGTATTGCAAAATCTCATCAAGTTCAAGGAAAACATTGAAGAAAGATTAGGCCTTGATCCTGAGGATACTCAGCCGATTTCATCAGTCTCAAAGAGAAGGAAAACTGGCGAAGGGCCATCTGTTTAAGTTTTCCTTCTAACTATTATCTGCTTGTAATTTTGTGTACTCTCTTGTAATTTATTTGAAATTGTATGTATATACAAGTTGCCAGATTGTAACCTACAAGTAAGATATCTGATAAGATCTACAAACACTTAAAACAAAATCCAAGACATTTGATGATCTATAAAAATGTCTTGGAAACTTAATAGGTTTTATCAAATTCAAGTATTTCAAACTTAAACTTGTATAGAAACAAGTTTGAAAATACTTGACAATATTTCAGGACAATTAGGGGGAATTTGTTAGGTCCAGTTTTAACTAAACTGGAGCTCTCCAGTGACATCTGGAGAGCATGAGGAATTGTCCGAAATATTAGAAGTCCAGTTGCATTGTACAGGTTTAGCAACTGATGACTTCCTCCAGTTGAGATCAGACGACTAGAATCTGAAGACCTTCCAGTTGAAGTCAAAGACAACAAATGGAAGATAGAGATTGGCAATGGCAGCGAAGCCCAGTTGACAATCTACCAGATCAATCAACTGGAGAATCCTCCAGTGTAAATGCTCTTACAAAGCTTTACACTGATTACGAGGAGGACCTTTTTACTCTACATCCTTTTAACCGGACAATGATATTGTCTTTGGATAAAGATACAAAGATGTAGAGTGGTTGAATAAAGTAACCTTTTGTCTTACTTTATTTAACACACACAAAGGATTATTTAAACAATACTTTTGTGTGCTGTCAACCATATTTGTACATCGAAGTTGAGATCCCCATGCTCAATCTTCGACTATAAATAGAGGTCCTTGCACAAGCTGTTTCAATAACTTTGCAAATACATATATTCTGCAATATTGGTGAACTTGTGCAATATTCTCTCAATCGCAAAAAGAAACATTTCACAACTCTAAGTGTTTCGATTGTTTAGGAGAATTTCCAAGTTTAGATCAATTGTAATTCATGGGTTGTTAGGATATTTACATTCTTGTATTATCTTGGTTCCGCAACAACCTTGTATTTTATTTAAACAAGTAATAAATAAAATACACTTGAAAATTACATATTGTCTCACCAGTTTATATACTCGTCATTTATATTATTGCATGTATTAATATTCTGTCACTTTAATACTTAATTCCAGTTAACCTGGTACACGATCAAACTAAACTGGTCACATCCAGATTAATTGATCGTGTTGCAAAGTTCACTCACCATCGACATAGAGGTGTCTTCAGCACCCATCTAGTGATAGTTGGGACTAAAA